>NC_092814.1:346561490-346643990 GCF_023375885.2 Dermacentor andersoni
TGTGTGTGTGTGTGTGTGTGTGTGTGTGTGTGTGTTTAAAGTGTTCTTTACTTTTGTACACTAACACGTATGCATGCTGATATCAGGATCTGCTTTTGCATTTCCAGGCCTTAATTCACTATTTTATTTTCCTCTTCCTTTGGAATAGCTTCCATAGCCCACTCTGCAATATTATTAGTATCGTGCTCAGTGGGCCCGGATTATCAGGAGCTCAGGATTATCGTGCTCAGTGGGCCCGAGGCCTGCGTAGTCAAGCCTCAATTCACCGTCATAATTAACGAATTCTTAGTTACAAAAATGTAAGCTTGATCATGTCGACATTCTGTTTCTGCAAGGTAGCCCACAACAATTGGGGGCGAGGAGTTACGGAGTCGCCATCTTTCGGAAGGGCCTCCCTTGCGTAGTATGAGGGATCACGTGGCGCGCTCCTCATAGGTTTCGCTTATGGCGCTCAATCAAAACACCGCGCGGCCACACTCCTGGTCACTTATGCAAGTACTCTCAAAACGAAGGAAGTGTTCGACTGTCTATATAATAATCTTGGCAAACTGAACGCACAGAATCGTTTACAGACGCTATCTCTTTACCGAATACGTACAGTGAACGCCACTGCGCGCGGTCGCGCGATGGAGTCTCCTGAACCGGCTTCTTGCTTGAAAGGTAGGCAAATGCTGAGAGTAAGCTATGTGAAATATCTTCTTATAGTGGGCTGTCTGTATAACCAAATGGGGCATAACAGTGTGAAGCCTCAATGCAACGATCGCACGGGTTTGCAGCGACAGACTGCGCGTCTGCATACATGTCCGCGCACAATGTTTTGTTTTTGTTGTGAGCGCGTTTTCGCACCGTGCCGTGAGCTTTAGGCCACAGCATATGAGCATTTCACAGCACAATAGCAACCGTTGTTGTGTGGACGCTATCAGAACTGTTCAAAAATAATTTCCTTATAGAGACTTCGACGGCTACGGCGACTGAGATGTGCCGTAGCGACGAATCCTTCTTTTTTTGTCTTCTAAATTCTTGAACATTTCAATATTTCTCAAGTTGCGTCGCACTGTATGCTTATCGGTCTTCTCAGCGTGCGATTTCCCTCTGCTTCTAATCCAGTGCACTAATTTCATAACACAAACATGACCATATGCCACGCCTTTTTAATGCGGTTCTTACCGCTCCCTTTTCATTCCAGTGCACTTGACAGTATCTAGCATCAACAATTTCATAGACCAATCTGTCATGACATTAGCCGGGCAGCGGGCGCGGGCGAGCTTCCCAGTACGCGTTTTCCGCTACTCACCGAAAATCGCAGTCCCGGCGCCATAGCATAAATCTTGCTCGCGTTTGCGCTTGCTGGATACCCCAGTTGCAGCCGATGGCTGTCTGCCGGTTCTAAGTTTCGCCACCCAAGCTTCACGCAGTTCCTTGTCCTGCGGCTACGTGTGAATAAGGCTGACATCGGGCTTCATTGCGTGCGTCCGGCACTGCGGCACCGAGCAGTAGCCTACCATGCTGCATGTCTCAAAAGGCAGCCACTACCTATTATAGTACTTCCATATGTTCTCAAGCAGACACCGAAGGCGGGAATGCCTCACCAGTTAATCAGAACCACAGAGCAGGTGGGACTTTAAACTTTCGTTTTCAGCTTGCTTTGGCGCTTCTGAAGCAGCCGACGCGGCCGCTGTGTCCACGTGATCCCTCATGCCACGTCACGCCGAAGGTGGCGCCAGGTTTTCTGGTGGGGGAGCTCACCCCCAATACCGCGAAAATCAAAGCATGGACATGGACGAAGGGATGATTCTATGAGCACTGGGGTCGCGCTTATCCTTTCATCCTCCTTGTATTGCGCGTATTATCTGTGGGAACTGCCTGCTGGGAGGTTGCCTTCTCCTCTTCTTTACTATTTAGGCGAGACTGCACGCTTGCAGGGGGAAACTGAGCAAGGGGTGGAAAAAGCGCGACCGTTGCTGTATTTGGCTGAATTTTTGGAGAGAAAAAGTATCCATATAAACTCATTTCAATGCACTTCCCCAGTCACATTAGTGTAGCCATCAACACGGAAAAAAAGCACAGGCAGCCTCCGCAAAGAGCTCTACAATGAGGAGTGTTGCGTACGGCATAAGGAACTAACCTGACAGATCAAGTAGGGTGGGGTCGGCAGCTCGTCACATTAGATCTGGCAACATTAGGGCACCTGGTAACAAAAGAGCACAGTTAAGGTGAAGGCTGCGTTCCAAATATTCGCTGTGTAAAATAATAGCAATGAATGAATGAATGAATGAATGAATGAATGAATGAATGAATGAATGAATGAATGAATGAATGAATGAATGAATGAATGACTGTGTGCGGTACAAGAAGTCCGATAAATATACTTCAAGAATAATATTAAACGGCGAGATACCTCTTTACTAAATCCTGAAGAACTTGGCATGACACTGCTAGCATGGTACTACAGATGGGAACGACGAGGAATGTAACGATACGAAAAGTGCGCAACGCAGACAAACAACATACACAGAACACACGTACGAACACGCTTGGTAGACACTATTTTAAAACATCTCGTTGAGACAAGTCCATTCGTAAAAGTTAAAAGCGCCTTAGGTGAACGGGACGCATAGAAGGTGAAAGTACTCTGGCTGGCTAAGTACGAAGTGCCTAACGCAACCAGGCACCAGGTATTATAACTAAGACATCTTGCTCACCCCTACCGCATTACAGAAACAAACCAACAAACAACAAAATGCACTGAGAAAAATAAAGGAAAAAGAAAGACCGCCATGCGGAGCTCAGATCTCGTACGGACGTCTTTTACGTTTAAGTTGCATGCCTTGCTCGAAAATGCGAAAATTACGCCACTTTTTGATAACATTCTTCCTGTATAATAAAAGCAAGCGCATCATTTCCTCTTTCATCAAGCTGTGTCTAAAGAATTCCTTAGCGGCACCCCACGATAAGGAATTGACGAAATCATTTGGACGTACGCTTTGATAACAAGGACAATGATGTAGAAGAAAGTGATTTCGAACTGTATCAAAAGGGGACCGACAACAGAAGGATTCGTAGAATGGTAAATTATACTTTGACGAACGAGCATCTGAGCATGCCAGAAAACCTAGCTTTCTCTTTATTTCTGATCCCCCAAAACTCAAGAACGATAGCAGCGATACATCAGATATCAACAACAAAAACAACAAAAAGGGGAGAAAGGGAGAAAAAAAAAATGTCAAACAAGCGAGGGTTGTACCGTTCAGCGAGCGCTACAGGAAATGTTTCTCTCTCACTCTTTCATAAGCTTAAATTAGGTACAAAATCACTGCCCCTCAAGGAATAGAACACTGGCAGCACTTTTGCTCTTTAAGAATGACACGCACATTTATTAGCGAGCTTACTCTAATGCTCAATGCACAGAACACGCATTTCAAATTATCAATTTAACTGGTATGATGCGCATGGTTGTGTGGCGGCCTTGTATATGCAAGAAATTTCACGTAACTTGACCCAAACGTTTAAGATAGATTGGTGCACCTTATTCACTAGAGAAAAACGGTATATTGATCGTAGAAGTCTTCGGTTAGAATAATTTTTGATGAGCAGTCAGTTGGCCCATGAGTTACGTTTTATTATGCAAAATGCTAAATATTCGTTTTAGGGCGTGTTAGTTGTACTTGAGAAGAGGCAAGTGTGCTGAAAGCGACAGTCAAGTTGTTGTCAAGACACTATCTATAACGTAGTCCTTCTTTTCACCACTTGAAGCCCACAAACATGTGCAAAAAAAGAAGTAACGTCACTGTCGGCTTGTGCGCTTGCATAGTAGTGTATTCAGTTGTGTTTCCATATAACAAAACATTCACGCCTGCCATAAAAACAACTAGAACGAAAATTGGGTGAAAGTGCTTGTGTACGTGTTCAGCGTCGGCCCGTCCCTTAAGAATATGGCACGTGGTGGATTGTGATGTTCATAACGAAGGTGCTTCTGCACACTAGGCGCCATGGTCTACCGGTTTCTTATCATTAGCGAAGGGCAAGTGACTTTTCCGCATGGCCTTGTGACTCTTTGGTTGGCGCGATTGTTTAAATAGCGTCGCACGCACAAATCTTTTTTCATTGATTGTTTGCTCGTTACAATGATAAAAAGTTTACCTTGAAAGCTGATTTTGCTAACGTTGATTGAAGTTGACGTTGAGCTGACGTTGATTTAGCATGATATTATTTTGGATAAATGAATAATATGTTGTTTGAAAATTAGTTGGACCACAAGAGCGTATCGTATATCTTAGAATTTACATATTGCCTTAACGGAGCAAACTTGAAATCATGATGGTAATTAACAACAGGTTCACCCTTTCTATATTCATATCCATAATATTTGAGTTTGAGTTTGAGTTTATTCAACCACATGGCAGGTACATAAAAGTGCACATGGACGTGGTTAGGTGTGATGGGAAAAAAGCTGCATATAGCAGCTTGACTGGCCCCATCACCCAGAAAACAACGTTTCATTACAATATTTAGGTGCCTATTAAAAATAATACTGTCATCCTTTGGTACTACGATTAAGGCCCAACCACACGCGGTGAATCGTGCGCGCCTGGCTGCGCGTCACGCGTCTGCGAGGCCGTACGCGCCTGTCCTACGCGTCTAGAGAGGCCAGACGCGCAGGAAACGCGCGCGTCAAGGAGGTCTTGATCTTGGGCGTCATCTTGAGCGTACGCGACGGAAGTGGCAGCTTGTGCACCGACGTCACGTGGGTCGCATGTACACTTCCGGCGGTTCGGAAAGGTTGTTGAAGTTTCAGAATCGTGCGGAGACGCCGGGAGTCGCTGCTGGTTTCGTGTCGATAGAGCACAGAGGCTATGGAGGCGATCAACAACGAAGCGCTGATCGCCTGCGTTGAGGCTCGACCTGCGCTTTGGCAGCAGGCGAAACACAAGCGCCACTAGAACAAGCACTTGACGAGGTGGTCGTGGATCGTCATGCCCAACGCTGCCGCACAGGTGAGTGCTCGGAATTTTATACGGGCGTCATAGCGGAGCAGTTTCAATCGCGATCGAGCCTGATCGGGGTCGGATTTTGTGATCACGATTGCCTCTACCGCGCAATCTGCGTAGAACCGATCGTGATCGAGAAATTTGATCGCGCTCGATCGCCATCGAAAGCCTAGCTGTGTGGCACTGGTATAAGCTGCCTCTCTCATCAGCCGACTCGCAGATGTCGCAAACGCGTTCCATCTGTGCAGATGACGTTATCACAGCGCTGCAGAAGTGATGGAAGTCCCTGGGGAATAAATTTCGGCGCATGGGAAGACGTTTCAGAAAGAAAAGAGCCACGCCGTGCCAGTCGACGTTCACGACGACGTCATCTGGCTGTTTTTCGACCAGATGATGTTTCTGCGCTACACAATGGAGTGTAGACCGTAAGTGATCTTGAAGTTTCCATCTTAACCGGCTTGTTAAAAATGAAACACGGGATTTTAGTGCTTTTCCTTTACCACGTTGACTGGCGATGCCGTATGTTTGTATTATAGCTGGCAATGCACCGCACTTATGGGAATTGACTCAAAATTGTGCTTACACAAGCAAGTCGACGCACAGTATGCATTATATTCAGCTTTGTCTAATTGGCGATAAAATATTTGTGCTGCATCGCCGCTCCGATTATCGCATATTTTGTTAAATGTGATCCGGAAGGGGACATACAAGCAGTACAACAATAGCTTTGTATATTTATTTATTTAGGTACCCACAAAGCCAGTTTGGCTTTGCAGTGGGGAGCAGAGAAAGCAGAAATACAGGTACAAAATAACAAGTAAAATAGCACTTAAAAACCTAACAATAAAGAATAAGACAGAAGTACAGAGAATATCACATACAAATTAGCAGGATGAATAAAAAGAAAAGGGCTTGCATGATGCACACACAAAAACAAAACACAAAACATGCAAGTAGTTGTTTTCTTTTATTCTTTGCACTGATCCTAGAAGGCAGCTTGCAAGTCAATGGCCAGTATTTAACTGAGTATTGAATGTTGCTATATTCACGTGTACCTTGGGCACTTCAATGCACAGTTTCAATTTTGCATTTTGTTGCTTGCCAGTAGTGTGCAAATCGGTGCTTCATCACAGACCCTCAAATATTACCTTGCTTGCTTAGGGATTCATTCAGTGTCATCATGCTGTAGGAATAAATGCGCCATAGTACTGACATTGTCAGCTGTGTAATTGATAATTCTTTTTGTGTCTGCTCAGCAGTGTCCTTACCTAATTATCAGCCTGCGGTTATTCTGCAGATCCCAGGTGCTGTGGTTACTGGTTTAAGCGAAGCTTTCACGATGTTTGTGGAGAACGATGTTCCTGCTTAGCAAAATTTCCAAGGAAGGACTAGATGATCCAGTTTAACAAATTCACACTGTGCAAAAAATGATTATTGAAATTTTACATGCCAAAACCACGATCTAGTTACATTATTTTAATTGGTATTTGTACTACGTCCAGTACTGGTCACTCGTGCAACACAGTAGCCAGTAGTCAGCTGGGATGACAATGGTTCAACGACTACATTAATATCAGTATGAGGCGAGCTATTTGGCAAGACAGTAGGAGCAGCGGTAGGAAAGTCCAGAGAAGAGGCAAAAAAGGCTTGGCTGTAAGAAACCTTCTGGAAGGGTTTGCTCACTAAGGTCAGCTTTTCTGGGCCAAAACACCCTTTACAAGGCAGATGGCAAGAAGACAAACATTATTAGACGTAACTTCCTAAATACAAACAACAAATGCACTGACTACTACGTACACAGCTGCACACTGTGTTTAGACGTACGTTCAGTTAAGAAAAACAGTTTAGAATGAGATGAACTTTCCAAACAAGTGAAAGGAAAACAAAGTTACAAGCCAAGAACGTTTCAAGTAGAAAAATTAGAACAGGAGAGGGCCTTATGCTAAAGCAAGACCTAACAGTACTACTACTCTATGTTTAGAAAGTGCAAGCATAGGTCTTTCAACATGAAATTTATTAAGTGGTTTTACTGAGTAAATGTAGTGGAATGCTTCCTGCTAATTATTTCAAAACTGAAACATTCGAAATATCACAAACTGTTTTGAGTAGAAGTAATCACTAGGCTTTAGGCATGCAGATCTTGTAAGAACTGCTTAAATGCATCACAAGCAAAAACAGAAAAAGATACAAAAGCTACACTTACGCGCATGCAGAAACTGTTCATTCTGGTTGTGTAGGCAAGCCAATATTGTCCCTACAAAACTGATTCAGAGCTTCAGTGTACTCTAATAAAATCGCACACTAAAACAAATGTGGACGGATTTGAGCCTTCATATATTTTTGCATCCAGACTGGCACATTATTTACACATTGACAGTATGTGCAAACCTTATTACGCTCACATGCAGGATGTCCGCCAACCTTCCACCAGTGCCCCCATCGAGTGAGGAGGGAAGTGCTGCAGACATCTTAACAAAAAAATGTGCCAGTTTTCCGATCTGGCAACACTTGAAGTGCCATCACCGTCAAGTGAAGAGTCACAAGCGCCAGCATCGACTCTGTCTTCGGCGTCGCATGAGTCTGTGGAGTCTCAGGACATCTTGGAATCTCTTGAATCACCGATGTTTCAAGAAGTTCTGGTTCCTGAGGATTCTGAGGCACACCACAGCAGTCCGCAGTCAGAAGCATCGCTGGCTTCAGCAGGCAGTCGTAGGCTGGATACGTTAGGAAGCATTGCTTCTGAAGCAAAGTCAAGGGGGAGGAAAAAGAAAGATTAGAGTCAGTTAATATCGGAGGAATTAAGCAATGTTTCAAGTGCAATCAAAAGATGCAAACCACAGGACGACCTCTAACTTTTGCCGTCTCTCTGCTCAAACACATTAGAGACGCCAGTGAGGATACGCATCTCGACTTGAAAATTAAATTGATGCAAGTAGGAGAGTAATTCAAAGATTAATGTTTTTTAATGTATACTTTTTGTATAATAAAGCCAAGAGACAATGAAACAAAAGGAAATCATTGATGAATTTAATTACTTTATATCGAAATGGAAAAATAAGGAGGAAAACGAAAGTATATGAAAAGGTAGCTTCCCACTAATGGGAGAGGAACCCACAACCTTTGAATTATGCTTGCATTGCTTTACCAGTAGAGCTGCAGCAATGGCTATCCCTCTGCAAACTTTCTTGGGCCTGTATGTGCATGTGCTAGATCTCACCGTGGTAGTGTTAGCCTGTGCTACTCGTGCAAGAACACTCCAAGAGCCTAATCTAGTACAAATAAACATTCTATGAAATTGATGGTGGAATAGCCTCCAGCTCCATTTGTTTTGGTTTTAGCTCCCACCAGTGGCAAGTTATATTTTGTACACTTTCATTTCCCTTCTCCTTGTGATGTTGACATTACAAATAAAATGACAGTTATTTTCCTTTATGCTTTATATACGTTTCCTTGTCTGTTGTTGTCATGTCAAAGCCACTCAGCTCTTCTTTTTTGTTCATTTTACATTGTGTTGTATCCATATTTTTGTGCGGTATTCAAGAATTTCATAAAGTTGATATCTGTGGGCCTGGTTGGCTGGCCATTGCTGCTGTAGAGATGTGTGAACATGCTTTAGCAACACACCTACGATAAAGAAGCACTGACTTGCAACTAAAGGTTTGTTGTTGCAAGAGAGATGTTTATCGCTTTCATCTGTGTTTACTCATTCAGCCTGTCTTGCAGCAATGAACCTTTTTGAGTTCACCACCTGTACATGTAGAGTTTGTGCATGCATCTAGAGATGCCTGTACATGCCTGTAAATAAAAAGAAATGTAATGAACTTTCAACCAGACCCCATTGAAAATTTCGGTTATATGCTGCAAGTTGTAAAGCCTGTCGGGGCGTTCTAGCAGCGCAAGCATTTTTCAAATTGTTTTATTATTATTAGAAGGGGTAGCAGAAAGGGAAAAGTCTTGCCACCACATAGTCAGGAGGCCAGGTTGACTGCCAACATAGACAACCTCTACCTCTCCCACAACTATCATCCACAAGCCACATTCCTTGCATTTTTTTTTCTTTGTGTTCTGTGGCTCAGTTCCAGAGTTGATTTTGCATGTTCTGCATTGGATGTTTGGCCAAAGTCTTTGTACGTAACCAGTGACATTGAAGACAGTGTGTAAACGAGACATTTATACGTATGACCCTGCTTCTCTGGCAGGAAGCAGGGCTACCTGACGGGAGCTGTGAACAGCATGTGAGCTTTAAAAAATTTCTTAAGCTGAAAAAAATTTAAGATATTTCTGCGGCTGTCATGCTGTTCTGCAGTTGTTTAATACTTTACAGGCACGATCGCCACTATATGACTTACACACCACTGCAGAGTCTAGCCGCCTCAATCCCTACAGTAAGTCAAGGCAACGTCTTTTATGTCTTACCGGGATGCCAAGTAGCTTGAATGCAAGTTGAAAAAAAAAATTGTACGCATGTCTCAATTGTTTGAATACTAATTATGATGACATGATTTTTCTTGACAATGATCTACATGGCTGTGGGGGACCTTTTCGGGTGACATACGATCAAAATTCATTTGTGTAGGTTAGCTACCACCTTTGTTTAATACTACATGTGCAAGCATACCTCAGTGAATGTTTTACAGGTTGCGCAAGGTCAAAAGCACTGAGGTAGCTTTTGTGCGATGCCAGTCGATGGCAGTTTTTTTTAGAGTTAGCCGTAACTGTTACACTGGTGATGCAGTAAGTGGAAACTTTCAGTCTCTGTGATCATGTGATCATTTTTTTCTTGTATTTCTTTTCACGCGCATTGTCAGTACCATCATTACTATTTCTCGTTTTGTATCAGCATATCGTGTCCCATTTTTTTTATTTGTTTATGAATTGATAAATAGTTAGTTGTGTATAATTCTGTATTCTGTGATTATTAATATATTATTATTATTATGTATTAGTATTTTTATGCACGCTCATTGTCAGTCGTTTCCTTCTTTTTTTTTTGTTTTGGTTCAATGTTTTGTGACGCCTTCCTGATTTGGCTGCCAAAAGGCGGCGGGCAGTAATATGTAAATAAAATAAAATAAATGATACATTAAATGACAAAGAAACGGTGTTCTGTATTCCTCCAATCGCACATTATTACTCTAGGGGCAACTGTCCTTTACCAACCTCAATGCTACAGCAAGTCGTTCTCCAGGCTCCAGGGGTTTCTCGAATGTGGTGCTGCCGTGTGAGGTCCTCTGCTAAAAAGCTCAATAGCTTGTCCAAGAGCTGCGGCGCCTTGCGAAAGAATTTGTTGAAAAATCCGTGGTCATCCTGACGTATCCGTTGCATCTGTAAAAAATGGTGCATTGTTGCCTGGCCGAAGGACCGTGCCCTGCCCGCATACACGCGCAGGTACCGGGAGCTGTACACTTTTCACTGACACACACGTATAGCCACTAGCCATCATTAATTTTACCCCCTGCTTTGTTTATGTGCTTGAATACAAACAGTGGTTCGGCAAAACAGGAGAGCCAGTCAACGGTATATTAAAATCGTGCGGCCACTGCCAAGAAACTTCCGAAATTAGTCGCACAGAATTTTAACCTGCCCCCCAGGTCACAATTTAACTACATTACACTTCATATTCTACAGTCACACTTCTGAGAGACAGAAAATATAGGAAATCGTATCTCGTCCACAAGCTTCATATAAGACAACCAACATGTGTAAAAAGGTGTTCTTGAATATATGTGCTATACTAATGGCACAAATATAACTAGCAGTCCTTAGCTTTTTGTACGGGTGTGCTAATACCGAAAAGTAGGTTTAGAATCGAATCAAATGAAGAAAAAATAATCTGGATATCAAATAAAATATCGAATAGCAGAAAATGTATTACAAAACTTAATCCTTACAAATTTTGTGCAAGAAAAGAGGGTGCTACACAGGCTCTGTGTAAACAGTACGGACTACTGTTAATAATGAAGGGAGCTCCAAATTAGTATTACAGATTGTCTGTTAAATAGAATCAAGCGCTTCTTCCCCTCTGAAGCTGAACAGTTAATGACCGTATGTCGTACGGCATACACGGGTTAGACTGACGGCGGTTGAAACGTCGTGAGGTCTCGTCACTACGTATCCAATATACTATCTGTATGCTTCCGGCGGCTAATCAGCCCGATCTTCGCCTATGCTTTCGCGCTTTCCGAACTATACCCTGCTCTTGTCGTTCCCCCTAGTCGCGTACGTCACGTTATCGTTTCGATCGGTGATGTCAACCTGGACGAACCTTGCACCGACGACGCCATGCTGTCCTGCGAATTGGGCGTTCGCGCGATGCGAGTACGATCCCCGCATTACTACTTTAACCCTTTCATTTATACGCGCACTTAAAAACGCTGATAAGTAATTGCTGTCCTAACGAAGATAAGTCCCCATGTCCAAACACTGGCTCCTAGTTCAAAAAAAATTAAATTATGGGGTTTTACGTGCCAAAACCACTTTCTGATTATGGGGCACGCCGTAGTGGAGGTCTCCGAAAATTTCGACCACCTGGGGTTCTTTGGCTCCTATTTCTACCACTGTAGATCATCGAAAGGAAAGAAGTTACTCACAGCCGTAAAGTCCTTCTTCACGCAGTTGAAAGACTGGCCGGACCCACCAACGTCGCCGCAGAGGCCGCAGACGCTTTCTGCGCTCCCGCCGCCTTTGCAAGAGAAGCAGCAGCAAAAGCTCCTTTCTCATGTGGTACATTGCGGGGAGAGAACGCTGATGCCGGCGAAGCAAGCGGCTAAGCAAGAGCTCGGCAGCAACGTCGTGCGTGGTCGCGCGCAGATGTCAGCTGCAGTTGTGAGCAAGCAGACGCTATCGCGCGTGATGTTGATAATTGATGTAGCTTTTCTTGCCATAAGGATGTGTAGATACGAACAGCGTGCATTTCTCAACTTAAAAACAATGTACTAGCTCTAACATTGATATATTAAATAAAGATGGCTAGCCATAATGAAATTAAAGATAAACTTTTCTCAAAGCCAAAGACGACCGTTTCCGCCATCGCTGGGCCGCTGGTCTGTCAGCCCTGTGCTACGCGCAGCAAAGCGCGCACGTGTGCGCGTATCGTGTGGCTGGATGCCCTTCCCTTCATCACCCGCGTACGCGCACGCAGACGCGTACGCTTACGTGTACGCGTAGCGAGACGCGTATCCCAGGCTGCGTGTGGTTGGGCCTTTAGTGTATAGTTATTATAATGCTTTGGGATACCCACAACACACGGAATGTTTGCAGGATTATTACTAGATTTATTTCCCCATATCATTGAAGGCATTCTATCCCATAGCCATTCAGCATCATCTACTTGAGGTTTAGTTTCATCGCTTGAGACCCACTTATATTGCATCTAACTTTATTGAAAATGGTGTCCAATCCAACAGCCGATGCAATCTGAACGACAAGTTGACTATTAGCATATCCGGTACTTGTTTGGTTCGTAGCAAACGGTAACCTATATCCTAATGGTGTTACTTTAAAATTGCACGACTTTGCATATGTGCGCTCTGGTAAGTCCAGGAATTGAGCTTTACTCATGTAATTAAAGAGAAAGTTGGGGTTATTTGCTGGCAAAGGGGTTTTCAGAAAATAATCTTGTGATGAATCTTTAATATAAAGACTAGTCATGATAGTTTGTATAGTCTCCAGTTCGAATCTATATCCACCTGTATAGACTTGGGATACGTTATTAAATTTATAAGTTTGATTAGCCAATGGTGGATTTCGAATTATTTGATTAGCAATCATTGCTCCTGTTGTGCAATACCCGGGTTCATTCTTTAAGTCTTTATCTAGATCCATTGGAGCTGTGCCAGTCATTTCTATCTCAACTTTATTAAATAGTATATCACTTGGTTTTTTCAGCGATTTACTTAACTGTTTGTTAGCCGTTTTTATGCTTAATAAATCACGTAATCATTCTAATCTCTTTACTGCTTTATAAGGTTTTAATACAGTAGTCCTTATACGAGGATATCGAACTCCAAATATCGTTTCAAATATACATTTACCACCTATACCTAAAGTTCCTAGCCAGGCGTGTGGATGTTTCTTTCCTTCTTCAAACGTTCAGCTTATGAACTGGACGTCTGCGCTACGTACTATACACGGGTCACCTTTACTGATTGCTTCAGCGTATGCTGCATCGTGTTCCTTAGCGTATGCGTCGTCCTTATCAGCAGGATGTCCGTTGTCGAGTGGATTCCCCGGAGCGAAGTAGTTGTGACTTCAGAGCAGCGGCATGTGTTAGGACGTTCAAGTGTCGCTCCTTATATACCCGATAAAAGCGCGCCGGCTGCTTTATCGGCTACATTCAATCGACTTGCAACCCACAACAACACATACCTACATCACACAATACACTACTGCACTGAAGGGTTACCGTCGAGGTCAAACAAAATAATAAGCTGGAACCGCTACCGCAAAGTGGCACCAACCACCCATACCACCACCTTTATAGCGTGCTATTTATTCATCCATTTTTTTTATTTTAATATTATGTTTATGTATGTTTTCTTTTATTTTTATTTATTCTGAATTATTGCTGATATAGTTTGGGAGCTATTGTGCCACGGTTGTGTATGGGTGGGTGGTGCCACTTTGTGGTAGCGGTTCCCACTTATTATTTCCTTTGACCTTCACAGCAACCCTTCAATGCAGTTCTGTATTGTGTGATGAAGGTACGTGTTGGTGTGGGTTGATAACGGCGTTTCTCGACAGTATCTAACGGGGAACAGTATCTGCTATGCACCATAATAAAGATATCGGACGAATGGCTGGACGACGGGTTAGACGACGCTCTCGCTTCTGCGTGCGCTCTCGCAGAAGAAGAAGCTAATCGTTCTTTAAGTGAAATTTTACAAGGGGAAAAGGAAGGAATGATAAGACGCTTAAGGGTCGCTCCTTGTATACCCAATAAGAGCGCGCCGGCTGCTTTATCGGCTACATTCAGTCGACTCCCAACCCACACCAACACATACCTACATCACACAATACACTACTGTACTGAAGGGTTCCCGTCAAGGTCACACGAAATAATAAGCCGGAACCGCTACCACAAAGTGGCTCCAACCACCCATACCCCCACCTTTATAGCGTGCCTTTATTCGTCCATTTTTTATTTTATTATTATGTGTATGTATTTTTTATTTTATTTTTATTTATTCTGAATTATTGCTGATACTGTTGGGGTCTCGGTGCTGACGCCCGTTATTGCCAATGGGTCGCAAGCCCCAAGGGTAGCGTTGGCCTGGCGGCCTGGGGCACAGGAAGCATCCGAAGGTCCCGGCAAAGCAAGAGAAGACTGGTAACAGAACAACTTGTTTATTCTAACATAGCAAAAGAGCGGCCGGTCCGGTCGACCGAAGTGGAGAGACGGGAGAGCACGTAACTCAACAGTACAAATCGGAGCCTCTCTCCTGGCGTCCGGGGGCAGCTGCTCTTATACTCTCGGCGTCGCGGGCCAGAAGGAAGGTCACGGGATGAGCCCACGCGACGGCGGAGCATGAGCCCACGACGGCGCGCACGGTCGAGCCGAGAGACATGTTGAGCCGAGTGTAGTGACGCATCGCCAACCCGCCGACGGACAGACCTCCTGGCACCTCACTTGGGGAGCTCCGCTCCCCGGCTGCCGCGCATTGACAAGCGTGGGCACACACACACACACGCACACACGAAGACACGTGGCACTGAAACACGCCTGGACACGCTTGGCGGGGAGGCGTTGCGGCGGCGTTGAACGGGCCAAAATGTCCGCCGCTTTGAACGAAGCCCCGGCGTCCGTTGCATCCGCGCCGGCATTACCGCGCGTTGTAGGCGAAACGTAACAGACCGCCCCGCCGGGGGAAGGAGATCCCGATGGTCAGGGGACTGCATCCGCTGTCCGGAGGGATGTCGCTCGATGATGCTCATAACCGAAGTCGGGCGTCCTTTGGCGTTTCCTGAGCGCAGCGCACAGAGAAGGCCTCGTTCTCACGTTCAGGTGCACACAGGACACTGCAAAGTGACTTCGGGAGAGTTGACATTTTTGTTCTCGTTTCCGGCAAGCGTTAGAACTACGCCGAAAGTCAACCGCTCAGTCAGCAAGCACGGCACAACCCTCACTAAGCCCTGCCAGGCTCTTTCCCCTTTTATACTGCTGCCTAGTTCCTTACAGTAGTTTAGCAGCACTCAGAACGCGTCCACAAATCGGAAAATTGCACTAGAAAGCACATCATCACTTTGAAACACTACACGAAAGCAATAGGTTAAAAATCCTGCCTCAGGAAGAAAAACATCAGTAACAAGCAATTTTGAGGCTGATTCCCACGTTAGGGGCTTCGACTTAAGCCATCGGCGTTACCGTTGAGACTCCCCTTTTTGTAACGCACCTCAAAGGAATATTGTTGCAAAGCGAGGCTCCAGCGCAGGAGGCGGCCATTTTTGGGAGAGATGGTCTGCAGCCATTGGAGAGGGCAGTGATCCGTCTCAATGATAAACCTCGAGCCAGCTAGGTAACATGACAATTTCTGAACGGCCCACACGATACACGCACACTCTTTCTCGGTGGCGCTATACGCCTGCTCACGACTCGTCAGCTTACGACTAGCATACAGGACGGGGTGTTCTACTTCTCCATTTTCCCGTTGGCACAGTACAACGCCCATGCCTCGCTCACTAGCATCACACTGAACAATCCGTGCTGGGCCCTCCCACTGCACGTCGAGTTTGTTCTTTAGCGATGTGCGCAATATCATGACCTCATCGCCCACCTCAAAACGACGGGCCCTGGCTGTCCGATCATAATAAACCTTGGCCCTCTGCTGGGCCTCTGCCATTGCTTCACCTGACAACTCCTGTGCCCTTCTTAAGCGTTCGAGGAGCTTAAGCACGTACTCTACCACGACTGGGTCGTCGCCCCTGCCTTCCCATGATTCTCGAAGCATGCGAAGCGGAGATCGCAGCGAGCGACCGTACACCAGCTCAGCTGGCGAAAACCCCGTAGCCGCATGCGGCGCGGTCCTTAATGCAAACATCACTCCAGGCAGACACAGCTCCCAGTCAGTTTGATGTTCAAAACACAATGCTCTCAACACGCGCTTCATGACGGAGTGGAGCTTCTCAACGGAATTCGACTGGGGGTGGTGCACTGAGCTGTGTAACAGCCTTACCCCGCACCTTTCGAGAAAGGCTGTCGTCAAAGCGCTAGTAAACACTGTACCCTGATCTGACTGGATTTCTGCAGGAAAACCAACTCGCGCAAATATGGACAGTAGTGCATTGACTATCTCAACTGAGCTGAGTTCTTTAAGCGGCACTGCTTCAGGGAACTTTGTCGCTGGGCAGATCACAGTCAAAATGTGTCGGTACCCCGTGGCTGTTACCGGCAGAGGTCCCACTGTATCAATAACGAGCCGTCTAAAAGGCTCCGTAATGATAGGTACCAACTTCAACGGCGCCCTCGATTTGTCCCCTGGCTTGCCCACCCGCTGACAGGTGTCGCATGTCTTCACAAAGTGGTCTGCGTCCCGAAAACACCCTGGCCAATAGTACTCTTGCAAGAGACGGTCCTTAGTTTTCTTAACTCCTAGGTGTCCGGACCACGAACCCCCATGCGACAAGCGCAACAGATCCTGACGATAGCATTGAGGCACGATCAGCTGATCGAACTCCACTCCCCTGCGGTCTAGATACTTCCGGTACAGGACCCCACCTCTTTCCACAAAGCGAGCATTTTTCTTGGCGATACCTTCCTTGACAATGCAGCGTATGTTTTCTAGGCTGCCATCCTTCTTTTGCTGGGCTATCAAAGCCGACCGGCTGACTTTTAGCAACCTATTAAGTCCGTCTGACGTAGGCGCGATGAGCAAATCTGGAGACAGCTCTTCTAACTTTCCCGTGTCGGGATTTTCCTCTCCAGTATCTGGTGCCTTTAACGCTACAGGCTCAATTTTATTCCGTTCGGGCGTGCTCTGAATACCAGCTTGCTGCGCCTCTGACCCTTTCTCATCGTTCAACAACGTCGGCCCCGCAACTACCGCCTTTGCAGCGAGCTCCCGAACCTTCGATCTGGTTAAGGCCTGAACGCTAGCCTCACCAAACAAAAGCCCCTTCTCGCGCAGGAGGTGATCGGACCTGTTCGAAAATAAGTACGGGTACTGGGGGGGCAGCATAGATGACACTGCGGCCTCCGTCTCAAGTGCTCCGAAAGGTCCTTCAATAAGCACTTTTGCTACCGGCAGACACACGCTATGAGCTTCCACTGCTTGCTTGATCCATGCGCACTCGCCCGTGAACATATCGGGTTCTACGTAAGAGGGGTGAACTACATCCATTGTAGCTGCGGAATCGCGAAGCACTCGGCACTCTTTCCCGTTCACGAGGAGGTCTCGCATGTAAGGCTCGAGAAGCTTCATGTTCTCGTCAGTGCTGCATAAAGACAAAAACACGACTTTTGTTTTTGTTTCTGGACACTGCGCCGAAAAGTGACCCGGCTTCTGGCACGTATAACAAACGCGCGCTTGCCTCGTCTCGAACCGCTTTCTGCGTTCGGCTTCGGTTGCCGCCGTCTCCGTACGTTCGGTCGGACTGCTTTCACTCGCATCCGCACTACGTGTATCCCCCTTTGCTCTCATGGGTGTGAACTTCGGCCTCTCAAACTTGGAGCCAAATTCACCCTTTTGACCGTCCTTAGCTCCGCGAGCCCGACGCGTCACAAACTCCTCGGCTAACTCAGCGGCTCTAGCCACCGTACTAACGTCTGGCCTATCCAAGACCCAGTACCGCACGTTCTCAGGTAACCGACTATAAAACTGTTCTAGCCCGAAACACTGCAGAACTTTCTCGTGGTCACCAAACGCTTTCTCTTCTTTGAGCCACTCCTGCATGTTTGACATAAGCCTGTAGGCAAACTCTGTATATGACTCACTTCTGCCTTTCTCGTTTTCCCGAAACTTCCGACGGAACGCCTCCGCTGACAGCCTGTACTTTTTTAGCAGACTCGATTTCACTTTGTCGAAATCCTCTGCCTCCTCTCTCTCCAAGCGAGCCACTACGTCGGCCGCCTCGCCGGGTAGCAAAGTGAGCAAGCGCTGTGGCCACGTTTCCCGAGAGAACCCCTGCTTCTCGCACGTTCGCTCAAAGTTAACCAGGAACAAACCAATGTCCTCTCCAAGCTTAAACGGCCGCATCAGGTCAGTCATTTTGAACAATACTCGTTCTCCTGCACCGTGTGCCTGACTTCCATTACGAGCGCGTTCCATCTCTAACTCGAGACGCTTCATTTCCAAAGCGTGTTGACGGTCGCGCTCTTCTTTTTCTTTCTCTTTTTGTTCTTTTAGTTCGCGCTCCTGTCTTTTTGCCGTCTCCCTCTCCTCAATGGTCTCAAGGCATTCCGACAGCTCGTCATCCTCAGCTTCTAACTCAACAATAGCCCTTAGCAGTTCTGGTTTTCTGAGTTTGTCTGAGACATCCAGACCCAACTCTCTTGCAAGCTCCAGCAATTTCGGTTTGCGCAACGACTTCAAATCCATGGCTGTTCTGAATGCTGCTTTCTCTACTGCCTACTATTGTCTTGCCGCAAACTAACCCGGCAGCAACGACAACCACAATTACCAGCTCTGTTTCTAACACTAACAAAAGCCTGGCAAAACTCAGAAGAAGAAAGTCCCGCACTCACCAAACCTCGCAGCCAAGACTTCAGCGCAGTCGTTCCGCTGCAGGCAACCAGTCATCACACAGGGCTCGTTGCACTGCTCCCGGATGGTCGTTGTGCTGCTCAGCATACATTCAACCGCATCTCTTCGCTGCTGGCCTCCGTTGTCGCGATCCCACCGCTGGCAACCAGCTGTTGGGGTCTCGGTGCTGACGCCCGTTATTGCCAATGGGTCGCAAGCCCCAAGGGTAGCGTTGGCCTGGCGGCCTGGGGCACAGGAAGCATCCGAAGGTCCCGGCAAAGCAAGAGAAGACTGGTAACAGAACAACTTGTTTATTCTAACATAGCAAAAGAGCGGCCGGTCCGGTCGACCGAAGTGGAGAGACGGGAGAGCACGTAACTCAACAGTACAAATCGGAGCCTCTCTCCTGGCGTCCGGGGGCAGCTGCTCTTATACTCTCGGCGTCGCGGGCCAGAAGGAAGGTCACGGGATGAGCCCACGCGACGGCGGAGCATGAGCCCACGACGGCGCGCACGGTCGAGCCGAGAGACATGTTGAGCCGAGTGTAGTGACGCATCGCCAACCCGCCGACGGACAGACCTCCTGGCACCTCACTTGGGGAGCTCCGCTCCCCGGCTGCCGCGCATTGACAAGCGTGGGCACGCACACACACACGCACACACGAAGACACGTGGCACTGAAACACGCCTGGACACGCTTGGCGGGGAGGCGTTGCGGCGGCGTTGAACGGGCCAAAATGTCCGCCGCTTTGAACGAAGCCCCGGCGTCCGTTGCATCCGCGCAGCATTACCGCGCGTTGTAGGCGAAACGTAACAATACAGATTGGGAGCTATTGTGCCACGGTTGTGTATGGGTGGGTGGTGCCACTTTGTAGTAGCGGTTCGAACTTATTATTTTATTTGACCTTCACAGCAAACCTTCAGTGCAGTTCTGTATTGTGTGATGTAGGTACGTGTTGGTGTGGGCGGCGTTTCTCGACAGTATCTAACGGCGAACAGTATCTGCTATGCACCATAATAAAGATATCGGACGAATGGCTGGACGACGGGTTAGACGACGCTCTCGCTTCTGCGTGCACTCTCGCTGAAGAAGAAGAAGCTAATCGTTCTTTAAGTGAAATTTTACAAGGGGAAAAGGAAGGAATGATAAGACGCTTAAGTGTCGCTCCTTGTATACGCGATAAGACCGCGCCGGCTGCTTTATCGGCTACGTTCAGTCGACTCGCAACCCACACCAACACATACCTACGTCACACAATACACTACTGCACTGAAGGGTTACCGTCAAGGTCAAACGAAATAATAAGCTGGAACCGCTACCACAAAGTGGCACCAACCACCCATACCACCACCTTTATAGCGTGCCATTTATTCATCCATTTTTTTATTATATTAACATGTTTATGTATTTTTATTTTATTTTCATTTATTCTGAACTATTGCTGATATAGTTTGGGAGCTATTGTGCCACGGTTGTGTATGGGTGGGTGGTGCTCCTTTGTAGTAGCGGTTCGAACTTATTATTTTATTTGACCTTCACAGGAACCCTTCCGTGCAGTTCTGTATTGTGTGATGTAGGTACGTGTTGGTGTGGGTTGATAACGGCGTTTATCGACACTATCTAACGGCGAACAGTATCTGCTGCGCACCATAATAAAGATATCGGACGAATGGCTGGACGACAGGTTAGACGACGCTCTCGCTTCTGTTTGCACTCTCGCAGAAGAAGAAGAAGGGAATTGTTCTTTAAGTGAAATTTTACAAGGGGAAAAGGAAGGAATGATAAGACGCTTAAGTGTCGCTCCTTGTATAACCGATAAGAGCGCGCGGGCTGCTTTGTCGGCTACATTCAGTCGACTCCCAACCCACACCAACACATACCTACATCACACAATACAATACTGCACTGAAGGGTTACCGTCAAGGTCACATGAAATAATAAGCTGGAACCGCTACCACAAAGTGGCACCGACCACCCATACCACCACCTTTATTGCGTGCCGTATATACATCCATTTTTTATTATATTATTATTAGTAAGGTGCCTGGTGGTGGTCTCGTGCAGACGATGCCCTCTCGGTGAGCGCATATTTCCCCTCATCTTTTAAGAGGTTCAATACTTACAAGCATTTGTCTCGCAAACCATATTTATTTCAAGGGAATTTTCCACGTCTCAATAATTTCTCTCGTCGTATTCGAGTGCTGATTGCCGTGTTATAGTTTGTTAACGAAGCTTTCCCTCAAGTCTAAATATTTTAAGGCAGTTTGTCGGGTTCGTACCATGGCCACGTACGCTTATATCGCCTTCCGTTTCTCTACCACGGGTGTGCTTCAAAACCACGGCGCTGCAATTTTTGCTTCAGAGACTTTCCTTTCCTTCCTTCTTCGCCACCCTTAAACTGGCTCTATCAACTACTACACGCAGAAACAAAGCAACAGCCCGCAGGTTCAACACTTACAAGCATTTGTCTCGCAAACCATATTTATTTCAAGGGAATTTTCCACGTCTCAATAATTTCTCTCGTCGTATTCGTGTGCTGATTGCCGTGTTATAGTTTGTTAACGAAGCTTTCCCTCAAGTCTAAATATTTTCAGGCAGTTTGTCGTGTGCGTATCATGGCCACGCACGCTTATATCGCCTTCCGTTTCTCTACCACGAGTGCGCTTTAAAACCACGGCGCTGCAAATTTGCTTCAGAGACTTTCCTTTCCTTCCTTCCTTCTCCGCCCTTAAACTAGCTCTCTTAACTACTGCACGCAGAGACAAAGCAACAGCGCGCGCATTAGATCCCATAGATGAGATGAATATTTACAATTATTATTAGGGCTATAATTATATTCGAGTGCTGATTGCTGTGCTATCGTTTGTTAACGAAGCTTTCCCTCAAGTCTAAATACTTTAAGGCAGTTTGTCGTGTGCGTATCATGGCCACGCACGCTTATATCGCCTTCCGTTTCTCTACCACGGTTGCGCTTTAAAACGACGGTACTGCAATTTTGCTTCAGAGACTTTCCTTTGCTTCCTTCCTTCTCCACCCTTAAACTGGCTCTATCAACTACTACACGCAGAGACAAAGCAATAGCGCGCGCATTAGATCCCATGTGTGACATGAATATTTACAATTATTATTAGGGTTATAATTATATTCGAGTGCTGATTGCTGTGCTATCGTTTGTTAACGAAGCTTTCCCTCAAGTCTATATATGTTAAGGCAGTTTGTCGTGTGCGTATCATGGCCACGCACGCTTATATCGCCTTCCGTTTCTCTACCACGGGTACGCTTTAAAACCACGGCGCTGCAGTTTTGCTTTCCTTTCCTTCCTTCTTCTCCGCCCTTAAACTTGTTCTCTTAACTACTACACGCAGAGACAAAGCAACAGCGCGCGCATGCGATCCCATAGATGAGATGAATATATATATATATATATATATAAAACTATCAGTCATAGCTCTCGTAGTATAGCCCTCTGGGCCGTTTCCTTTTTTCTTTCGAAAGTAGTCCTATTATGGTTATTATAATTACTCGAAGGTATTTCGCCCTCGTCAGCAGCAGTCCTTGAGATAGTTATTCTGGCGGCTAGCTTTCCACGCTATGCGTGCCGCCATCGCACCTGGTTAAGCTTCTCCTATACGCTAGAGTTATACTATGTCCGCGCAACCTTGAGCGATCGGAAAGCGCGTTATCCCCTCTTGGCCGGCGGGGACGGGAGGCTTTCTTCCGGCCGCAGAGCCCTCCACGTCTCAATAAGGTGCCTGGTGGTGGTCTCGTGCAGACGATGCCCTCTCGGTGAGCGCATATTTCCCCTCATCTTTTAAGAGGTTCAATACTTACAAGCATTTGTCTCGCAAACCATATTTATTTCAAGGGAATTTTCCACGTCTCGATAATTTCTCTCGTCGTATTCGAATGCTTTCCCTCAAGTCTAAATATTTCAAGGCAGTTTTCCTAGTCTCTAAAGCCGCTCGAGTTCGCTCTTCTCCTCGGGCAGCCATTTTTCCAGGAAGTATGCCTTCCAACCACTCGGCTATCGCGGACATCAGTCCCTTTCCACGTAAGTGTGAGGCTCGGAGCAGGAGCTGTGGCGCTTGCAAATAGCTTAGGGCCTGATGAACCAACGACTGAGCTATCTGTCCGGGGAACATCCAAGGGTCACGAGTTCAAATCACCTGTTATGTTCCTTTTTTTCCCCCTTTTTCTTTCTTTTTTTTCTTTCTTTTTAATGCCTTTTCCTTTATTTTATCACTGTACGGGAACCCTTCTAATATAAAAAAAGAAAGATATATATCTTCAATTATGTATGGCTACACATGTGCCGGTCATAAATACCAGGTTCTCTAGCCGAGTGCCATCCGTGCGGTATAACCGAGCTCAGATTGGTCCACCTTGACTGATCAAATAGGGCACCACTGTATGTTAAATGAGGCGTACAACTCCTGCGGGACCCGCCGTGGTTACTCAGTGGCTATGGTGTTAGACAGCTGAGCACGAGATCGCGGGATCGGATCCCGGCCACGGCGGCGGTATTTCGATGGGGGCGAAATGCGAAAACACCCGTGTACTTAAATTTAGGTGCACGTTAAAGAACCCCAGGTTGTCGAAATTTTCGGAGTCCTCCACTACGGCGTGCCTCATAATCAGAAAGTGGTTTTGTCACGTAAAATCCCATAATTTAACTTTAATTTAACTCCTGCGAGGACGGTAGAGTATCCGCCTCCCGTGCAAGAGGACCGTGATTCAAATCCCGGGCTGCACAATTCTCCACCGGAAAATACCAGAAAAAAAAAAACGTGTGTTGAGAAAATTGCACAAACAGGCTTGGAATGCGGCCTGATCCCGGTGACCAGAACCGGTAACGCACTCTCTCACCAGAGCAGGATTTGCCACCCTGGTGCAGTACTTGGCCACAACCTCCTATATGAACACAACAATCAAACCCCGGCCCTCAGTCCCCAGCAGCTGCGAAGCAACTGACCACGGCGGCGGTCAGACCTGCGACGCTGCAGAGGCTGCTAAGAATCCCTGGCTCCGGACAGGCCGCCATTGGAATATGAACCTGGCAACGTTTAACGCTAGAACGTTATCTAGTGAGGCGAGTCTAGCAGTGCTATTGGAGGTATTAGAGGGCAGTAAATGGGATATAATAGGGCTCAGTGAAGTTAGGAGACCAAAGGAAGCATATACAGAGCTAAAAAGCGGGCACGTCCTGTGCTACCGGGGCTTAGCAGAGAGACGAGAACTAGGACTCGGATTCCTGATTAATAAGAACATAACTGGTAACATACAGGAATTCTATAGCATTAACGAGAGGGTGGCATGTCTTGTTCTGAAACTTAATAAGAGGTACAAAATGAAGGTTGTACAGGTCTACGCCCCTACATCTAGTCATGATGACCAGGAAGTCGAAAGCTTCTATGAAGACGTGGAATCGGCAATGGGTAAAGTCAAAAGAAAATACAGTATACTGATGGGCGATTTCAATGCCAGAGTAGGCAAGAAGCAGGCCAGAGACAAGTCAGTGGGGGAATATGGCATAGGCTCTAGGAATAGCAGAGGAGAGTTATTAGTAGAGTTCGCAGAAGAGAATAATATGCGGATAATGAATACCTTTTTCCGCAAGCACGTTAGCCGAAAGTGGACGTGGAGGAGCCCGAATGGTGAGACTAGGAATGAAATCGACTGCACACTCTGCGCAAACCCTGGCATCATACAAAATGTAGACGTGCTCGGCAAGGTGCGCTGCAGTGACCATAGGATGGTAAGAACTCGAATTAGCCTTGACTTGAGGAGGGAACGGAAGAAACTAGTACATAAGAAGCCAATCAATGAGTTAGCGGTAAGAGGGAAACTAGAGGAATTCCGGATCAAGCTACAGAACAGGTATTCGGCTTTAACCCAGGAAGAGGACCATAGTGTTGAAGGAATGAACGATAATCTTATGGGCATCATTAAGGTGTGCGCAATAGAAGTCGGTGGTAACGCCGTTAAACAGGAAACCAGTAAGCTATCGCAGGAGACGAAAGATCTGATCAAGAAACGCCAATGTATAAAAGCCTCTAACCCTATAACTAGAATAGAACTGGCAGAACTTTCTAAGTTAATCAACAAGCGTAAGCCAGCGCACATAAGGAACTATACCATGGATAGAATTGAACAGGCTCTCAGGAACGGAGGAAGCCTAAAAGCAGTACAGAAGAAACTAGGAATAGGCAAGAATCAGATGTGTGCGTTAAGAGACAAAGCCGGCAATATCGTTACTAATATGGATGAGATAGTTCAAGTGGCTGAAGAGTTTTATGGAGATTTATGCAGTACCAGTAACACCCACGACGATAAGGTGAGAGAGAATAGTCTAGAGGAACTTGAAATCCCACAAGTAACACCGGAAGAGGTAAAGGACGCCTTGGGAGCTATGAAAAGGGGGAAGGCAGCTGGGAAGGATCAGGTAACAGCAGATTTGTTGAAGGATGGTGGGAACACTGTCCTAGAAAGATTGGCCGCCCTATATACACAATGCCTCATGACCTCGAACGTACCGGAATCTTGGAAGAACGCTAACATAATCCTAATCCATAAGAAAGGGGACGCCAAAGACTTGAAAAATTATAGACCGATCAGCTTACTGTCCGTTGCCTACAAAGTATTTACTAAGGTAATCGCAAATAGAATCAGGAATACCTTAGACTTCTGTCAACCAAAGGACCAGGCAGGATTCCGTAAAGGCTACTCAACAATAGACCATATTCACACTATCAATCAGGTGATAGAGAAATGTGCGGAATATAACCAACCCTTATATATAGCCTTCATTGACTACGAAAAAGCATTTGATTCAGTCGAAACCTCAGCAGTCATGAAGGCACTACGGAATCAGGGTGTAGATGAGCCATATGTAAAGATACTGGAAGATATCTATAGCAGTTTCACAGCCACCATAATCCTCCACAAAGAAAGCAACAAAATCCCAATAAAGAAAGGCGTCAGACAGGGAGATACGATATCTCCAATGCTATTCACAGCATGTTTACAGGAGGTATTCAAAGACCTGGAGTTGGAAGAATTGGGGATAAAAGGTGATGGAGAATACCTTAGCAACTTGCGATTCGCTGATGATATTGCCTTGCTTAGTAACTCAGGAGACCAATTGCAATGCATGCTCACTGACCTGGAGAGGCAAAGCAGAAGGGTGGGTCTGAAAATTAATCTACAGAAAACTAAAGTAATGTTTAACAGTCTCGGAAGAGAACAGCAGTTTACGATAGGTAGCGAGGCACTGGAAGTGGTAAGGTAATACATCTATTTAGGGCAGGTAGTGACCACGGATCCGGATCATGAGACTGAAATAACAAGAATAAGAATGCGCTGGGGTGCGTTTGGCAGGCATTCTCAAATCATGAACAGCAGGTTGCCACTATCCCTCAAGAGGAAAGTGTAAAACAGCTGTGTGTTACCAGTACTCACCTACGGGGCACAAACCTGGAGGCTTGCGAAAAGGGTTCTGCTGAAATTGAGAACGACGCAACGAGCTATGGAAAGAAGAATGATAGGTGTAACGTTAATGGATAAGAAAAGAGCAGATTGGGTGAGAGAACAAACGCGGGTAAATGACATCTTAGTTGAAATCAAGAAAAAGAAATGGGCATGGGCCGGACATGTAATGAGGAGGGAAGATAACCGATGGTCATTAAGGGTTACGGACTGGATTCCAAGGGAAGGGAAGCGTAGTAGGGGGCGGCAGAAAGTTAGGTGGGCGGATGACATTAAGACGTTTGCAGGGACAACATGGCCACAATTAGTACATGACCGGGGTAGTTGGAGAAGTATGGGAGAGGCCTTTGCCCTGCAGTGGGCGTAACTAGGCTGATGATGATGATGATGTTTATGCATTTTTATTTTATTTTTATTTATTCTGAATTATTGCTGATATAGCTTGGGAGCTATTGTGCCACGGTTGTGTATGGGTGGGTGGTGCCAATTTGTAGTGGCGGCTCGAACTTATTATTTTATTTGACCTTCACAGGAACCCTACCCTGCAGTTCTGTATTGTGTGATGTAGGTACGTGTTGATGTGGGTTGATAACGGCGTTTCTCGACAGTATCTAACGGGGAACAGTATCTGCTATGCACCATAATAAAGATATCGGACGACTGACTGGACGACGCGTTAGACGACTCTCTCGCTTCTGCGTGCCCTCTCGCAGAAGAAGAAGAAGCTAATCGTTCTTAAAGTGAAATTTTACAAGGGGAAAAGGAAGGAATGATAAGAAGCTCAAGTGTCGCTCCGTGTATAACCGATAAGAGCGCAACGGCTGCTTTATCGGCTACGTTCAGTCGACTACCAACCCACACCAACACATACGTACATCACAAAATACACTACTGCACTGAAGGAATACCGTCAAGGTTACACGAAATAATAAACTGGAACCGCTACCACAAAGTGGCACCGATCACCGATACCACCACCTTAATAGCCTGCTATTTATTCGTAAATTTCTTTATAATATTATTATGCTTATGTATTTTTTTATTTTTATTTATTCTGAATTATTGCTGATATAGTTTGGGAGCTATTGTGCCACGGTTGTGTATGGGTGCGTCGTGCGACTTTGTGGTAGCGGTTCCAACTTATTATTTCCTTTGACCTTCACAGCAACCCTTCAGTGCAGTTCTGTATTGTGTGATGTAGGTACGTGTTGGTATGGGTAGATAACGGCGTTTCCCGACAGTATCTAACGGGGAACAGTATCTGCTATGCACCATAATAAAGATATCGGACGAATGGCTGGACGACGGGTTAGACGACGCTCTCGCTTCTGCGTGCGCTCTCGCAGAAGGAGAAGCTAATCGTTCTTTAAGTGAAATTTTACAAGGGGAAAAGGAAGGAATGATAAGACGCTTAAGGGTCGCTCCTTGTATACCCGATAAAAGCGCGCCCGCTGCTTTATCGGCTACATTCAGTCGACTCCCAACCCACACCAACACATACCTACATCACACAATACACTACTGCACTGAAGGAATACCGTCAAGGTTACACGAAATAATAAACTGGAACCGCTACCACAAAGTGGCACCGATCACCGATACCACCACCTTTATAGCCTGCTATATATTCATCCATTTCTTTATAATATTAGGTTTATGTATTTTTTTTTGTTTTATTTATTCTGAATTATTGCTGATATAGTTTGGGAGCTATTGTGCCACGGTTGTGTATGGGTGCGTCGTGCGACATTGTGGTAGCGGTTCCAACTTATTATTTCCTTTAAACTTCACAGCAACCCTTCCGTGCAGTTCTGTATTGTGTGATGTAGGTACGTGTTGGTGTGGGTTGATAACGGCGTTTCCCGACAGTATCTAACGGGGAACAGTATCTGCTATGCACCATAATAAAGATATCGGACGAATGGCTGGACGACGGGTTAGACGACGCTCTCACTTCTGCGTGCGCTCTCGCAGAAGAAGATGAAGCTAATCGTTCTTTAAGTGAAATTTTACAAGGGGAAAAGGAAGGAATGATAAGACGCTTAAGTGTCGCTCCTTGTATACCCTATAAGAGCGCGCCGGCTGCTTTATCGGCTACATTCAGTCGACTCCCAACCCACACTAACACATACCTACATCACACAATACACTACTGCACTGAAGGGTTACCGTCAAGGTTACACGAAATAATAAGCTGGAACCGCTACCACAAAGTGGCACCAATCACCGATACCACCACCTTTATAGCCTGCTATTTATTCATCCATTTCTTTATAATATTATTAGGTTTATGTATTTTTTGATTTCTATTTATTCTGAATTATTGATTATATAGTTTGGGAGCTATTGTGCCACGCTTGTGTATAGGTGGGTGGTGTGACTTTGTGGTAGCGGTTTCAACTTATTATTTCGTTTGCCATTCACAGCAACCCTTCAATGCAGTTCTGTATTGTTTGATGTAGGTACGTGTTGGTGGGGGTTGATAACGGCGTTTCTCGACAGTATCTAACGGGGAACAGTATCTACTATGCACTATAATAAAGATTTCCGACGAATGGCTGCAGGACGGGTTAGACGACGCTCTCGCTTCTGCGTGCGCTCTCGCAGAAGATGTGAATCGTTCTTTAAGTGAAATTTTACAAGGGGAAAAGGAAGGAATGATAAGACGTTTAAGTGTCGCTCCTTGTATACCCGATAAGAGCGCGCCGGCTGCTTTATCGGCTACATTCAGTCGACTCCCAACCACACCAACCCATACACATCACACAATACACTACTGCACTGAAGGGTTACCGTCGAGGTCACACGAAATAATAAGCTGGAACCGCTACCACAAAGTGGCACCAACCACCCATACCACCACCTTTATAGCGTGCCATTTATTGATTCATTTTTTTATTATATTAATATGTTTATGCATTTTTATTTTATTTTTATTTATTCTGAATTATTGCTGATATAGTTTGGGAGCTATTGTGCCACGTTTGTGTATGGGTGGGTGGTGCCACTTTGTGGTGGCGGTTCCAACTTATTATTTCTTTGACCTTCACAGCAACCCTTCACTGCAGTTCGGTATTGTGTGATGTAGGTACGTGTTGGTATGGGTAGATAACGGCGTTTCCCGACAGTATCTAACGGGGAACAGTATCTGCTATGCACCATAATAAAGATATCGGACGAATGGCTGGACGACGGGTTAGACGACGCTCTCGCTTCTGCGTGCGCTCTCGCAGAAGGAGAAGCTAATCGTTCTTTAAGTGAAATTTTACAAGGGGAAAAGGAAGGAATGATAAGACGCTTAAGGGTCGCTCCTTGTACACCCGATAAAAGCGCGCCCGCTGCTTTATCGGCTACATTCAGTCGACTCCCAACCCACACCAACACATACCTACATCACACAATACACTACTGCACTGAAGGAATACCGTCAAGGTTACACGAAATAATAAGCTGGAACCGCTACCACAAAGTGGCACCAATCACCGATACCACCACCTTTATAGCCTGCTATATATTCATCCATTTCTTTATAATATTAGGTTTATGTATTTTTTTTGTTTTATTTATTCTGAATTATTGCTGATATAGTTTGGGAGCTATTGTGCCACGGTTGTGTATGGGTGCGTCGTGCGACATTGTGGTAGCGGTTCCAACTTATTATTTCCTTTAAACTTCACAGCAACCCTTCCGTGCAGTTCTGTATTGTGTGATGTAGGTACGTGTTGGTGTGGGTTGATAACGGCGTTTCCCGACAGTATCTAACGGGGAACAGTATCTGCTATGCACCATAATAAAGATATCGGACGAATGGCTGGACGACGGGTTAGACGACGCTCTCACTTCTGCGTGCGCTCTCGCAGAAGAAGATGAAGCTAATCGTTCTTTAAGTGAAATTTTACAAGGGGAAAAGGAAGGAATGATAAGACGCTTAAGTGTCGCTCCTTGTATACCCTATAAGAGCGCGCCGGCTGCTTTATCGGCTACATTCAGTCGACTCCCAACCCACACTAACACATACCTACATCACACAATACACTACTGCACTGAAGGGTTACCGTCAAGGTTACACGAAATAATAAGCTGGAACCGCTACTACAAAGTGGCACCAATCACCGATACCACCACCTTTATAGCCTGCTATTTATTCATCCATTTCTTTATAATATTATTAGGTTTATGTATTTTTTGATTTCTATTTATTCTGAATTATTGATTATATAGTTTGGGAGCTATTGTGCCACGCTTGTGTATAGGTGGGTGGTGTGACTTTGTGGTAGCGGTTTCAACTTATTATTTCGTTTGCCATTCACAGCAACCCTTCAATGCAGTTCTGTATAGTTTGATGTAGGTACGTGTTGGTGTGGGTTGATAACGGCGTTTCTCGACAGTATCTAACGGGGAACAGTATCTACTATGCACTATAATAAAGATTTCCGACGAATGGCTGGAGGACGGGTTAGACGACGCTCTCGCTTCTGCGTGCGCTCTCGCAGAAGATGTGAATCGTTCTTTAAGTGAAATTTTACAAGGGGAAAAGGAAGGAATGATAAGACGTTTAAGTGTCGCTCCTTGTATACCCGATAAGAGCGCGCCGGCTGCTTTATCGGCTACATTCAGTCGACTCCCAACCACACCAACACATACACATCACACAATACACTACTGCACTGAAGGGTTACCGTCGAGGTCACACGAAATAATAAGCTGGAACCGCTACCACAAAGTGGCACCAACCACCCATACCACCACCTTTATAGCGTGCCATTTATTGATTCATTTTTTTATTATATTAATATGTTTATGCATTTTTATTTTATTTTTATTTATTCTGAATTATTGCTGATATAGTTTGGGAGCTATTGTGCCACGTTTGTGTATGGGTGGGTGGTGCCACTTTGTGGTGGCGGTTCCAACTTATTATTTCTTTGACCTTCACAGCAACCCTTCACTGCAGTTCTGTACTGTGTAATTTACGTACGTGTTGATGTGGGTTGATAACGGCGTTTCTCGACAGTATCTAACGGCGAACAGTCTCTGTTTTACACCATAATAAAGATTTCCGACGAATGGCTGGATGACGGGTTAGACGACGCTCTCGCTTCTGCGTGCGCTCTCGCAGAAGAAAAAGAAGCTAATCGTTCTTTAAGTGAAATTTTACAAGGGAAAAAGGAAGGAATGATAAGTCGCTTAAGGGTCGCTCCTTGTATACTCGATAAGAGCCCGCCGGCTGCTTTATCGGATACGTTCAGTCGACTCCCAACCCACACCAACACATACCTACATCACAACATACACTACTGCACTGAAGGGTTACCGTCAAGGTCATACGAAATAATAAGCTGGAACCGCTACCACAAAGTGGCACCAATCACCCATACCACCACCTTTATAGCTTGCTAATTATTCATCCATTTTTTTTAATATTATTATGTTTATATATTTTTATTTTATTTTTATTTATTCTGAATTATTACTGATATAGTTTGGGAGCTATTGTGCCACGTTTGTATAGGGGTGGGTGGTGCCACTTTGTGGCAGCGCTTCCAACTTATTATTTCCTTTGACCTTCACAGCAACCCTTCAGTGCAGTACTGTATTGTGTGAGGTAGGTACGTGTTGGTGTGGGTTGATAATGGCGTTTCTCGACAGCATCTAACGGCGAACATTATCTGCTGTGCACCCTAATAAAGATGCCAGATGACCCCCACCAACACGTACCTACATCACGCAACACAGTACTGCACTGAAGGGTTATTGTCAAGGTCAAACGTAATAATAAGTTGGAACCGCTACGACAATGTGGCACCACCCACCCATACACAACCATGGCACAATAGCTCCCAAACTATATCAGGAATAATTTAAAATAAATAAAAAAATAAAAGAAGACATATACATAAACATAATATTATAATAAAAAATGGATGAATAAATAGCACGCTATAAAGGTAGTCGTATGGGTGGGCGTTCCCCCTTTGTGGTAGCGGTTCCAGTTTGTTATTTCGTTTGGCCTTGACAGTAACCCTTCAGTGCAGTAATGTACTGCGTGATGTATGTATGTGTTGTTTTGGGTTGGGAGACGACTGAATGTAGCCGATAAAGCAGCCGGCGCGCTAATATCGGGTATATGAGGTGCGACACTTGAGCGTCTTATCATATGCCGCTGCTCCGCGGTCACAACTACTTCGGTCCGGGGAATCCACTTGATAACGGACATCCTGTTCATAACGACGACGCTTACGCTAAGGAACTCGATACAGCATACGGTGAAGCAATCAGTAAAAGTGTACAGTCTATGGTACGTACCGCAGACCTCCAGTTCATAAGCCGCACGTTTGAAGAAGGAAAGAAACATCCACCCGCCTGGCTAGGAACATTAGGTACAGGAGGTAAATATAAATTAGAAACAATATTTGGAGTTCAATATCCTCGTATAAATAATACTGTATTGTACTGTAGAGTTGGCATCCTCGAGTCTGAAATGAAAATGATAGACGCTAGCAAAATCAAAAGCATCTCCACTGGCACCACTGCAAAAGCTTAGAAAGTACAGCAGGATCCCGATAACACGAGCCCCTGCAGGCTCTGCTAGTTCAATAGAAATCAAAATGGCGGGACAAACCGGAAACCTAATTATCTGTCAGTGGAATTGCGCCAGCTTCTTAAGGCGCAAGGCTGCTCTATTGCAGCTCATCAAAGCACAAGCGATAATGCCGCACGCCCTGCTCTTGCAAGAAACACTTAGTGAGAAGGTAAATTTATCGGGCTACCGTTCGGTTAGCCAAAAAGGAGAAAATGGCAGAGGTATCGCCACATTCGTCAGGAAAGATACCTCTTTTCAGGAGCACGAAGTCAAAATTTGTAACTCGGATGAGAAATCCGGTCTCGAGTCACAGTTAATTGAAATCATCCCCCACGGAAAAATTCGACGAAACATTTTCATTCTCAACTTGTACAGCTCTCCTTCCGCTCATAAACATAATCTCCGGTCACTACTAAATATGGTCGCAACCGCTGCGAAATCGCAGCCCTTAATAATCGCAGGAGATTTCAACGCTCCCCACCCGGCTTGGGGTTATGTAACACGAACAAAGAAAGGGGCCAACCTAGTTGCAGCGAGTACAGACCTAAACCTGACACTGGTCTCGGACCCACGTTTCCCCACGAGGCTGGGAAACTCGGTCGCCAGAGACACGACCCCTGATCTCAGCTTCACTAGAAATGCTGTGGCCACGTGGTCCAACTTACAGGAGAACTTGGGGAGCGACCACTACATAACAAAACTCAGGATGGAAATAATAGCAGCTCCTCCCAAAACCTATAAATACACAGACTGGGACCTCTTTAGGGAAATAAGAGGTGAAGATGAGGCAGTATACGACACGTTCAGTGAACTGCTTGTACAGATACAAATGGATGTCGAGAAGGCCACCAAGGAAATAGTTACGGATTTTGATGCCCCAGGGATGGACGCAAGGTTAGCGCATCTCCTGGAAGCCAAGCGCTCTCTCCTCGAGAGATGGAAGACACAAACACTCAATCGCAGGCTACGGAAAAAGATCGCGGAGCTCAATAAACTCATTGAGGAGCATTGCTCCGAACTTAATAAACAGCAATGGAGAGACGCCTGCTCGGGAGCGGATGGAAAAATGCGCAAAGGAGGCAAATCAACCCTCTTTAAACATCTCTTAGACGATGGACAATCCAAATGTAATCAGAGACTAGTCATAGACCGATTAATTAATAAGGAAAATATGGAAGGCATCTCAGAGGCCTCCATATTTCGGAAACTAGCGAACAAATACCTTCCAATTGGCCAAAGCCCAGGTTCTCCCCTCCCTCAGTATGAGGGCGCGCCTGCCCCAGAGCTGGACGTCCCCTTCTCGGAAGCTGAGATCAGGGAAGTGCTGCACAATTTAAACGGAAGGTCTGGCCCAGGCCCCGACGGAGTTACAAACCGGCTCTTAAGAAATTTGGACGACAAAGCAATTCAAGCTTTAGTGAAGGAGATAAATGGGGTATGGGAGGAGGGCGTTGTACCAGAGAGTCGGAAGAAGGCCACAGTGGTCTTAATCCCCAAGCCAGCTGAATCACCCAGCTTGGAGAACATCCGTCCTATCTCCCTTACTTCTTGCATTAGCAAAGTAGCGGAACATGCAGTGCATAACAGGATATCGAGACATATTGAGCGCAACGAACCATTCCCGTACAATATGGTTGGTTTCAGGCCCTTGCTTTCAACGCAGGATGTCATGCTCCTGCTCAAAACACAGATAATCCACTCTCAAAGCAAAGATGTAAAAGGGGTCCTCGCACTGGATCTATCCAAGGCATTCGATACAATTGCACATGACTATATCCTTCAGGAGATATCGGCCTTGAACTTAGGAGGTAAATTCTTCTCCTTCGTTGCATCCTTCCTCGAGAGCAGGACGGCGGCCATAAAGTTGAGGCAATCAGTCTCGGAATATTTCACACACGGAAACAGGGGTACTCCCCAAGGGGCAGTTATCCCACCCCTTCTGTTTAATATAGCAATGCGCAAGTTGTCGGAAAGCCTTGCAGCAATTCCTTGCGTAGGTCATGCATTATATGCTGACGATATTAAAATCTCGTGTCCTGGAAGATCGGAGGCTACGGTCGAACAAGCTCTACAGGAGGCTCTGGATGTTACAGAGTCTTTCTTGAAAGGTACGGGACTGGCACTCTCGCCTGGAAAGTCGGAACTCTTGCTGTACAGACAGGCTAGACGAGGTGCTAGGGGACTCACCCCACTCAATCAGGTGCCCATTAGCGTTCGTACCAGAGATGGGCACACAATCCCGAGAGTCGACTCTATCAATATACTAGGGCTTTCAATAAACTCAAAGGGATGCAACGCTAAGACTACAGCCCAACTCACCACGAAAACTGAAAACATTATTAGATTAATTATGAGAGTGTCCAACAAGAAAGGTGGCATAGGCGAGGATATACTCCTTAGGGCTCACCATGCTTTCCTCATCAGCCATGTCATTTACATAGTCGCGGCCCTCAATAGGACGAAAACAGAAATGGATAAATTAGACACGCTTATGCGCAAAAGTATCAAAAGGGTGATCGGCGTGCCAATCACGGCTAGCACAGAGAAACTCATGACATTGGGAGTACACAACACAACTTCGGAATTAATAGAAGCACAAAGATCAGCACAAATTATTAGATTATCAAACTCCAAAGCAGGCAGAAGACTTCTGGATGCGGCAGGCCTCCGTCCTAGCTTCAATCAGGGAAATATCACGCAACTTGATATTCAGACAAGAAACTCCTTTATTGTAGACCCTTTTCCAAGAAATGTCCACCCCCAACACAATAAAGGTCGAAGGTTAGCGAGGGCTAGAACTTTCCTAAAGAACATATCCGGAACGGAGACCTTTGTTGACGCGGCGCGACACGCCAGTGCCAACAAGTTCTCCGTAGCCGTAGTCGATGACAGGGGAGAACTCCTCTCGGCAGCCTCGCTGAAAACCTCCTCGGTCGATGTGGCAGAACAGGCTGCTATAGCTCTCGGATTACTGGACTCAAAACGCACTGCGGTGTACACGGACTCCTGAGCAGCTGTTAGAGCGTTCGCATCGGGATTGATAGCCAAAGAAGCAGCCAGGATTCTAAACGGCAAACACTCCTCTGACATTGTTCACCACATTGTCTGGTTCCCAGCTCACATGGGACCAGACGTATTACCGGGTCACCTGAACCCCAATGAGATAGCCCACGACCGTGCGCGAGGTTTTGTATGCCGCGACGGGATGACGTCTCGGGAGAGTTCGGGAGAGCTCGTCCACAGTGATCCACTGGTTACTTTTCATGAAATCACCTCTCATTACAGAGGGAATAGGCAGAGTTTTCCTTTCCCCCATCATAAGCTCAACAGGCCACAAGCTAGCACGCTTCGCCTGCTCCAGACGGGGTCCTACCCCTCCAGGGGCTTCCTGAACATGCTCCACCCGGAGATTGACCCACTCTGCCCAGATTGTAGCACTGAATGTAGCTCATTAAATCACATGCTCTGGCAGTGCCCTGTGTTGCAGCATTTTAATACAGAAGAAGGCTGGACGAAGGCCATCACAGACCCGAGACAGGACGTCCAGCTCCTGGCTGTCCAGAGGGCCCGTGAACGAGCGGAGAGGCATGGCCTCTCTGTTCCGACATGGGACTAGCCAACGGCTGGGTAGGGACCTGCAGGCCCCCGCTTAGCTCCTCAGGACCCCAATAAAGTCGTTTGCTGCTGCTGCTGTATTGAAACATAATAAACCAGTAAAGAGGTTACATTCATTACGTGATTTATTAAGCAGAAAAACGGCTAACAAACAGTTAAGTAAATCGCTGAAAAAACCAAGTGATATATTATTTAATAAAGTAGAGTTAGAAATGGCTCGCACAGCTCCAATGCATGTAAATAAAGACTTAAAGAATGAACCCGGGTATAGCACAACAGGAGCAATGATTGCTAATCAAGTCATTCAATATCCACCATTGGCTAATCAAACTTATAAATTTAAGAACGTATTCCAAGTCTACACAGGTGGATATAGATTCGAACTGGAGACTATACAAACTATGACGTCTAGTCTTAATATTACAGATTCATCGCGACAATATTTTCTAAAAACCCCTTTGGCAGCAATTAACCCCAACTTTCTCTTTAATTACATGAGTAAAGCTTAATTCCTGGACTTACCAGAGCGCACATATGCAAAGTCATGGAATTTTAAGGTAACACCATTAGGATATAGGTTACCGTTTCCTACGAACCAAACAAATACCGGATACGCTAACAGTCAACTTGTCGTTCAGATTGCATCGGCTGTTGGATTGGATACAATTTTCAATACATTTGAGATGCCATATAAGTGGGTCTCAAGCGATGAAACTAAACCTCAAGTAGATGATGCAGAATGGCTATGGGATAGAATGCCTTTAATGATATGGGGTAATAAATCTAGTGATAATCCTGCAGACATTCCGTGTGTTGTGGGTAGCCCAAGGCATTATAATAACTCTACATTAATCGTAGTACCAAAGGATGACAGTATTATTTTGAATAGGCACTTAAATATTATGCATATGAATATAGAAAAGGGTGAACCTGTTCATTACCATCATTACTTCATGTTTGCTCCGTTAAGGCAATATGTAAATGCTAAGACATACGATACGCTCTGGGGTCCAACTAATTTTCAAACAACAGATTATTTATACATCCAAAAGAATATAATGCAAAATCAACGTAGTGATGATGAACGAGCCAAAATAAATTATGTAGCATTTAGTTATGAAACCTGCATCGAAAAAGCGCAGTACTCTAAACATCCATTAATGAATCAAATGGCACCATATGCACCTCCTTTAATTCACTTTGGTGTACTACCTGTACAAACCAATTCACCACTTCCACCTACAGCTAGTTGGGCAGCCCTGTGTAGAATATGGGAGATTGAATGTGAACTTGAGGTTGAATATCCCCATTCTTTCTATTATGCACTCTCAGCAGCACATACTGCTAAAGATTCATACCTACAACCTACACATGCACCTTATCCTGGTGGTATTTGGACTGGAAGATGTATGCAAGGATATGGTGGCAAACAAGTAAACCTTGGAAAGTTAACTCAACGAAAGGGTATGTCAGATGTTATTCCACTTGTCGCTAAAACTGACGGAAATAAAAAAGGCACAGCAGAAGAAACTTTCTATGGATTTAAGCCAGCTACAGCGTATACGGTTTCTGGTCGGTCAGATGAAAAACCAAGATCTTCCGCCTATTCCAAGCAAGCAGCGGCCCCTCCAAGAACGCCTCAAGCACCTAGAGAAATTGAAGATGATAATGAAACCAGAAAGCGAGATCAACTAAGACGCACCCTCGAAGCAGCTGAAAGTTATGGTACAGCACAAGACGAAGTAGATCATAAGAGACCATGTCCAGATGGACAACCAGAACCAACAGCGAAAAGAAGACCAAGGAGTCAGATTGAAGAAGAATAAACGAAATATTTTATTCACATTTTGTACACGTACTTATTTACAAGTTGTCGCCAGACGAAGGGATGTGGCTTTGCTACATTATCCTGCCATGTCACCGTTTTCCACTTGTAAAAAAAGCACCTATCTGTCCACGCAGGGACACGGTTCAAAACTTTATTGTTAGTTAACATTAAAATGCGTGTCCTGTAAATTTCTACGAAATCTTCATATTTTTTATTTACACTAACAGTGTCACCACCAAGCAACATTTTTTACAGTTTCATATGAAGTTGGCTCGATGTTGGTTTCGTTCCATAAGATGACCCGTCTACGGTCACAGTCTTGGAAGGGGAAGCTGGTATTATGATTAAAGTTTCCCATCTATCCAGTGTTAAGGTAAAAGGTCCGGATGGCACAAACACATAGTTTTTGCCAGAAGTGGGAGCTGATATAACGTAAATTTAGTTTTTTTAGGTAGCGTCTATTCCATTGCAGCGAAAACTTCATTTACAAATTTGCTAATGTTTCCGTCTGTCTGATCTTCCAACATGCGTTCTAGCATTACAAGACTCTCCGTCACCGACAAGTACTGTGTCATGGGCTTGAACACAGGAGTGGGATGTACGACATCGTAATGGTGGCAGAATTCTTCAAACCCCCAATAACACAGCTCAGTTTTCCTGCGTCGGACAGCCAGGTTGTACTCGTTGTCGACTGCGCTATAACTTGCTACAGGTCCATTCACCCACTCCAGTGTGCGACAGCAGGACTTAGGTGGCGAAAGACAAATCTGTTTTAAAAAATTATAGATACTGAGCACTGTGGAGTCCTGGTTGCTGCGTCTCGGCTGTTCTACATGGGCTGTGTCATAGTCATCTCGTTCAATGACTGTAGGAAAGCTTGAAGTGCCAGCAGGCTTGTCGCACTTCCAATCTGAACACAGTACTTCAGAAGTGGGCTATACTGGCTCCCATGATTCATCGGGTCCGCTGCCCGCTGCCACATTTTCCCCTATAATATGAAACAAAATATATGAATCCAACATACAACACCATAACCAACATACATATAAGTATGATATCGCTTACTTGAAGGAAGTGATATGTCGACTGGCGAACATCCGACTTCAAATATACACAACTGCCGGAGGTAACGCAGCAGGTACTCGATGATGATTGTGAAATGGCGCTCTGTGGTAGCTCGCCATAGTCGACTGGGCCGATTGCGTCGTTTCACAGGGATTACCTGTAGGGGTCTGCATCGACAGTAATTTGAGGCCCAAGGGCGGACATGGATGGTGTGCGCGTGACGGTCTGCTCCTGCTCCATAGTTGGCATTAACGAGCTTTGCCATTTCAATGGCCTCCGAGCGACTTGATAGTTGGCCAGGTATGACCAGTTTGTTAGTAGCACCGCCACGTCGATGAATACTAACGGCCCACAATCCGTCTGGCTTTCTTGTGGTTGCAAGCTGCTCAATATAACTTATCCACTCTTCGACCATGGACATCTGGTATGATGTCGTGAATAAGGCGATTTGTGTCGCTAAGGAGACCATTACAGAGCTGAAATACCTCCCGCATGCTCCATCCGTGGAAGATTCCATTTCGCCAACGAACGGAATCCGTCTCATTAGCAGAAAGTAGCTTACTCGTAACAGGTCTGCCCAAATCTTTTTCCTCTTTTGGTATTTGTTATTCACAATCTTCTTGATGAAGCGGCTTGTTTGCTCTATCAAGCTGGCCCAAAATTCGTCGCTGTTTTGCTGGCGGAGGCCGATGAGGTACATCACAATCCCGTGGATTGGTATTTTGTTCTTCATCAGTTCGGGATGCTCGAACACTGCTAGAAAATTCCAAAGACTCACGATGGGGGAGTCGTTCATTTCCGGAAATACTGGAAGATGTGGCGTCGCTGTCTCGGCGTTCAGGGCTGGCTGTAGGGATGCTTCCAGAATCCAACGATTGCCATGGTTGGCAGTTGTCCACCGTGTTTGTGGGATCCCTAGAAACTGAGAACGGTCCATTTTGAAGATTTTGAGTTTAAGCTCCTCTTGCCACTCGTAATACCCGTCTTCGTCTTCCATAAGGTCTATAAACAAACTGCTTTTCGAACAGACGGCGGCAGAACTGTAGCCTCAAGAAGTTCCTTTTCCTCTTGTAAAATTTCTCCTAAAGAACGATTAGCTTCTTCTTCTGCGAGAGCGCACGCAGAAGCGAGAGCGTCGTCTAATCCGTCGTCCGGCCATTCGTCCGACATCTTTATAGGGGGCACTGCAGATACTGTTCGCCGTTGTATACTGTCGAGAAACGCCGCTATCAACCCACACCAACACGTACCTACATCACGCAATACAGTACTGCACTGAAGGGTTACTGTCAAGGCCAAACGAAATGATAAGTTGGAACCGCTACCACAAAACGGCACCACCCACCTATACGCAACCGTGGCACAATAACGCCCAAACTATATCAACAATAATTTAGAATAAATAAAAAAATTAAAAAAAGACATATATATATATATAAACATAATAATATAATAAAAAAATGGATGAATAAATAGCACGCTATAAAGGTGATGGTATGGGTGGGAGGTGCCACTATGTGGTAGCGGTTCCAGCTCATTATTTCGTTTCGCCTTGACAGTAACCCTTCAGTGCAGTACTGTATTGCGTGATGTAGGTATGTGTTGTTGTGGGTTGGGAGACGACTGAATGTAGCCGATAAAGCAGCCGGCACGCTAATATCGGGTATATAAGGTGCGACACTTGAGCGTCTTATCATATGCCGCTGCTCCGAGGTCACAACTACTTCGGTCAGGGGAATCCACTTGACAACGAACATCCTGTGGATAACGACACTTACGCTAAGGAACACGATACAGCATACGCTGAAGCAATCAGTAAAGGTGTACCGTCTTTAGTACGTACCGCAGACCTCCAGTTCATAAGCCGCACGTTTGAAGAAGGAAAGAAACATCCACCCGCCTGGCTAGGAACGTTAGGTACAGGAGGTAAATATATATGTGAAACAATGTTTGGAGTTCAATATCCTCGTATAAAGACTACTGTATTAAAACATAATAAACCAGTAAAGAGATTACAATCATTACGTGAATTATTAAGCAGAAAAACGGCTAACAAACAATTAAGTGAATCACTGAAAAAACCAAGTGATATATTATTTAATAAAGTAGAGATATAGATGGCTCGCACAGCTCCAATGGATGTAGATAAAGACTCAAAGAGTGAAGCCGGGTATAGTATAACAGGACCAATGATTGCTAATCAACTAATTCGAATTCCAACATTGGATAATCAAACTTATATATTTAAGAACGTATTCCAATTCTATACAGGTGGATATAGATCCGAACTGGAGACTATACAAACTATTATGCCTAGTCTTAATATTACAGATTCATCACAAGATTATTTTCTGAAAACTCCTTTGGCCGCAATTAACCCCAACTTTCTGTTTAATTACATGAGTAAAGCTTAATTCCTGGACTTACCAGAGCGCACAGATGCAAAGTCATGCGATTTTAAGGTAACACCATTAGGATATAGGTTACCGTTTCCTACGAACCAAACAAATACCGGATACGCTAACAGTCAACTTGTCGTTCAGATTGCATCGGCTGTTCGATTGGACACAATTTTCAATACATTTGAGATGCCATATAAGTGGGTCTCAAGCGATGAAGCTAAACCTCAAGTAGATGATGCAGAATGGCTATGGGATAGAATGCCTTCAATGATATGGGGAAATAAATCTAGTGATAATCCTGCAAACATTCCGTGCGTTGTGGGTATCCCAAGGCATTATAATAAATATATATTAATCGTAGTACCAAAGGATAACAGTATTATTTTGAATAGGCACTTAAATATTATGGATATGAATATAGAAAAGGGTGAACCTGTTGTTAATTACCATCATGACTTCATGCTTGCTCCGTTAAGGCAATATGTAAATGCTAAGACATACGATACACTCTGGGGTCCAACTAATTTTAAAACAGATTATTCATACATCCAAAAGAATATCATGCAAAATCAACGTACTGTTGATGAACGAGCTAAATTAAATGATGTAGCATTTAGTTATGAAACCTGCATTGAAAAAGCGCAGTACTCTAAACATCCATTAATGAATCAAATGGCACCACATGCACCTCCTTTAATTCACTTTGGTGTACTACCTGTACAAACCAATACACCACTTGCACCTAGAGGTAGTTGGGCAGCCGTATGTGGATTATGGGAAATTGACTGTGAACTTGAGGTAGAATACCACCATTGCTTCGATTATGCACTGTCAGCAGCACATACTGCTAAAGATTCATACCTATAACCTGCACATGCACCTTATCCTGGTGGTATTTGGACTTGAAGATGTATGCAAGGATATGGTGGCATACAAGTAAACCTTGGAAAGTTAACTCAACGAAAGCGTATGTCAGATGTTATTCCACTTATCGCTAAAACTGACGAAAATAAAAAAAGGCACAGAAGAAGAAATTTTCTGTGGATTTAACTCAGCTACAGCGTATACTGTTTCTGGTCAGTCGGATGAACAACCAAGATCCTCCGCCTATTTCAAGCAAGTAGCGGCCCTTCCAAGAACGCCTCAAGCACCTAGAGAAATTGAAGATGATCATGAAAGCAGAAAGCTAGATGAACTACGACGTGCCCTCGAAGCAGCTGAAAGTTATGGTACAGTTAAGCATCCTTACGTGATTTGAAGGCGAAAGCATTGTTACTTCACTAATTAATTGGTTACGTCCATTATGCGTGATGTCATACATTGGCACGTGTCCTGTACAACACGACCTTAATCCGCTCTGGCCTAATTTCTACCAACCTTAATCCGTCTTAATCAGCCTTAATGCACTGTAAGCCACCTTGCTCTAATTCCACCAACCTTAAACCACCTTTCTCTGGCTTATAAAAAAATATAATCCACTTTAATTTGCCTTCGTTCACTTTACTTCACCTGCGTTCGAGTAAATTAACTTTAAGACACATTAATTCCTCATAATCAGTAGTAACTAACGCTATTGAACTATTTATTATATGTTGCATTAGTACCCGCCGTGGTTGCTCAGTGGCTATGGTGTTGGGTTGCTGAGTACGAGGTCGCGGGAACGAAACCCGGCCATGGCGGCCGCATTTCTATGGGGGCGAAAAGCGAAAGCACCCGTGTACTTAGATTTATGTGCACGTTAAAGATCCCCACGTGGTCGAAATTTCCGGAATCTTCTACTATGGCATGCCTCATAATCAGAAAGTGGTTTTGGCAGGTTAAACCCCATAATTCTTTTCAATATTTTGTATTAGTAGTGACGTCGTATAAGACCCTGATGACGTCACATTAATTTTCCGTACAACTAGTTGCAAACCACGCCGGTTTTCTGCCTCATGGGACATATAATGTTTTCGCATTAGAAAAGCAACCTCTGAAATTGGCCCTGAAGAAAGTGCCATGCTGCACAGGCATCCAGACGTGAAAATCGTCTGCGCACAAACTAAGCTGAACTGAGAACGAAGCCAGCGGCACACGAAAAAAAAAAAAGTCTTTAATAGCGACGTGCCGCGATTTTACTCGCGCATGCGCACGATAGATCACGTTTGATTTACATATCGGTTAAGGGCGAGAATGCATGTGAAAGGAACAAATGAATAAAGTTTCTTGATTTCGCGCCTTTCGCAGTTGAAAAAAAAGGGGGCAGTACGTATATATCTAAATTATCTTTGGAAGTGTTTTTTTTATTATTTATGCTATACGACGGGTGGCATATCAATCGCAAAGGAAACTTACGAAGCGATTCCGGCATGCGGTGTAGCCTCTCGCTTCAACGAGTCCCCGAAACTCGAGAATACTCTACCTCCCGCACTAGGCGCGCGGAAAGGCAGCGCACATAAAGCACCAGCCTTCTCGGCTTTCGCAGTATTTACGTCTATTTACGCCTGCCACAGATTGATTCTAAGAAGAGGCGCGCGGGCCGCGTATACGGGCGCAGCCACGCGCACAAGCAGCGCAGTCACGGCTGGGGTAGGGGAGACGCACACTCACCAGACCGTGCCTGTTGCCTTGCCTTGGACCGCTTTCAAGCCACGTTTTGTGGCTTTTAGTTCCGGTCCATTTCTATGTATTGTCGCGAGACTATATAACTAAACTTCATTCATTCATTCATTCATTCATTCATTCATGCATGCATGCATGCATCGTGTCGGAATGCCTATCGCGCCACAACGACTAGACGCCGGCTATTTCGTTCTTCTTGTCGTCTGAAAGGTGGGGCCACAGGCCAATGCGAAATAGGCTCCCTAATGCAAAAGGCGAATTTCGTACCGTCCCGCTGCACATTTTTTGTCTTACCCTTGACGTGACCGGTTGCCTTCAATCATCGTCGTCTCACAGTATGTGGTGCGCCTGCGCAGTGAACCTATCGCGACGACGAATTATACGTACCTACTTTGGTGAAATTCTCGACGTGCCCTGTCAACGTTGTTTCGGTTCATCTCACGGTACCTGATGCAACCACGTAGCCTATTCGACGTGCCACCTATACAGCCGTGCACGACGTTACCCCAAGTGCCTTGTCGACGCTTTGCAGCAGCAGCTGTGGCACCTTATCGACCCGATGCCGAATTCTACGCATTCTTTGTGCACGTGTGAATTTTCGCCGCAGCGTAGACTTGGGTCTATTGCCTCCGATGAGTGTCTGTATCTGGCGCGGCCACGTCGTTCACTCACTGTGACAGTGTTCATCTGCGTACTTTGGTGGAATTCTTGACGTGGCCTGTCGCCGTTGATTGGCGTGCTCATACGGGACTTGGCGTGGAAGTGTAAACGCGTAATCCGCTCGTTGTGGTGCCAATTTAAGTATACACAAGGACACCACAATTGCCTCGTCGACCCATGGAAGCTGCAGTTTTGGCTTGTCGACACCTGCTTCTGAATTACACGCGTCTTTTTAGCCCAGGTCCGTGCTGCTTTTTTTTTTTCATTTTTCCTTAAGGTCGTAGCCGCCGCTGCTGTCCTCCGCCGCGTTATTGTCTGCAGCACTATGCCTTCCAATGCAGAGCTTCCTAATCCACTGGTTCTAGGAAGCCTGTTTTGTAAAAAGCTTGGCACTGTGGTGGCTGACTCTGTGTTTAAGTGCAGTGGCAGACTAGATGAGCTCGGCGTTGAATAGTGCATGAATTTGCCTTTACCGTTTCAGCACCCGGGCAACGTTTTTGAAGACATGAGGGGGAGACAGTACGGGACAAAACCGGCGTTCTAAAAGAACGTTGCTTAACTGCAGCAGCATTCTCGCATGAATGATGTCGATATAAAGGCACTCCCATTATTCAAGGTGAAGGTAGCACTGTAACGACGGAAACCGTTGTTGAGCCTATTGAATGTCCTGACTCTCTCTCAGACTTGGACTAGGTTAAATTTGTGGCACTGAATTCCAACGAGAGGAAACATCTTCTCTCGCTTTTGTCGCCGTGAAAGAACGAGTGACTTGGTTCAGACTGCCTATAAAACTGGCCTATATGCACTGGTCCAACTTCTCTTTCCGGAAGCCTCAGGTCTGCTTTGTTTGTTGCATACCACCCAACTCATTGGAATGAACGGTGGTTTTGAACGCGTTGGCTCTTAACTCCAGAACGCAGGACCACAACAGCAAATCATTAAAATAAGAGCAATCTGACGACTCTTTTTTTCTGTATATAACACGTTTGCCCCAAAACCCAATGAAAAGTATTGTGAGCTATTAGTCGATTAGGTTAAATTGGTTAATCGAGCTATTGATTACAGAAACATCGCTCCAGCGTTTCGAAAACGATACTGTGGTCTCGCGCTCCAAGGGATCCCGAAACATTTTTTATCGATGTGGCGAAATGCCTTTGAAGTTGGACTATTTCAGAAATGCTTTGCAGCAAGAAGTACTACAATGCGCTCCCTAGAAGCGCAGTTATTGCAGTCAAATATTGCTTTTGATCCTCTTCGCGTCACTCCCGCTCATTCTGCAATGCCTGGCACTGCGAAGGCTACGGCGGAGCTCGGCGTGCCCATTACGCTTCGCCCACCGAACGTCACCATGGCGTGCAGTTCAAGTTTCATTTTGGATGGTCACGTAGAGGACACTATCTCCGGTGTCTACCCCTCTGCTGTGGTACAGTGTACCAGATAGCTATGCGCGACTGTGTTTTCTCACCTCGAATGGCGAGTCGCAGATTTCGTTCCACACCCATCTTTACTGCAATCGCACAATTTCCGAGGCTCGAATTAAACGTCGTCTGCATGTTCACTAGTGCGAGTGCTCCGGCATCGCATGCACATCGGCCAACCGATTGACGTCACACTGCGCGCTCGCGTTGAAAGGATGCTTAACATGAGGAGCTTCGAGCACAGAGTGACGACACACCTCAAGGGTGCGCCACTCGGGAACCAGACAACCATTTCTAGCCGTATGGTGGCGCTCGGACCAGCTCGCCACGTGTCTGGAGTCATGTCACTCATAGAGACCAATCAGAACACGCGGTTGTCTTCAGCGAGCAGCAGCCGTCTTAGTGAGCGGGCTCGTCACGCCACCTCGCGGTGGCCCTGGTATCCACGCTACGTCGCAGACACGGCTACGTGCAACTGTCGAACGTTTGCTATGTACATAACAGGGATAGAGTGCGCGTTCGCGCCCATGTGCTGCAGTCTGGCCGTTCTACGTGGAGCTTGGTCCTTCACCAGCTTGACCAATGGACAGTAGCCACATGCAACTTGGGCATCTTTGAAGCGCTGTCGATAGCCCAGTAAGAAACGGTGTCGGTCAAGGCGTCTAGCGAGGAGCGGCCTGAAGTGAGCGGGTGCTGGCAAGCGTACGTGTGGTCCGACGTTAGGTTTCGCGTGGTTCAAGGCTAGTTTGTGTACCCAAAGGTCATTTAAATTAGGCAGACCAGACGGCTGCAATACTGACAAGCAGTGTGCCCAAAGATTCGTTCCTACGTGAGCGGCCGCGATCGAGTGCGAGCAGTTGGTAGTCGTCTTCATCCGCAAGTGTGTAATTCTCATCGAAATTCAAGAGCAGATTTTCGCTAACTTCAGCCCGTTCAGCAGACTGTTTCCATAAACATATACAGTAGCAGTAGGAAGAAGCGCTCTGATAGAAACAGCCTTCTTGTTCGATGTGAGCTATCGGCCAACAGCAGCCATCTATGGGAATCTTCTAAATGCCAAGTATGGCAGCTTCAAAAAGAAAGGAAATGAGGAGTAGGCTTCTGTTGAGAAGAGAGTGAAAAAAAAATGCGACTGTGGGCGCCGCTTGTAAGCTTATTAAACGCAGCTTATCAAGTATTGGTACTTCGGGCTTTTCAACATAATAAAGACCGGAGCTGCCAGTTACCGTAGTCGGATGGCTGGCCAGATTAGGCACGCCCCACTGGCAGCAGCAATCTGTCTTATCAATTAGTAAAGGCAAGGCGTAGAAGACCAGGACTTAAGAAAAAGAACACAAGCGACAGGACCGGCACCGGTCTTGTCGTTTGTGTTCTTCTTAAGTCCAGGTCTTCTGCGCCTTGCCTTTACTAATTCAAGCATGAACCAACTAGCCCAAGCAAGGGTTTTACTTGAGCATATGTCTTATCAAGTCCAAGATTGACTTCCTGAGTTTTCCTCTATAACTCATCCAGAAGATTTTTTGGGTTGCTGCATATCTGTTACTTCATGTCTCCCTTCTTCTGTCGAGTGCAGTTCCGCGCTTTTTGAAGAACACCTTTGTCTAGTTCACTGCAACGACTTCCGTAGCTGTCTCCTGGACCCGATACGAATTGTGCCCGTTATTTTCAGGTAATCACGCATTTAATTTCTGATTATTTGTGTTAAATAGTGAACGTCACTTTTACCGAGGTCTCGCTTGCCGCTTTATTAACGCGAGCTGGAGTTATACCACTGTTTAGGAAAGGAGATAAGTTAAACTATCCCAAATTATCAGTATATGTTTATTATCTCTTCAAGTAATATACTTCAACATTTGTTTGTTAGGCGCCTCAGTGCTTACCTAAACAACTTTAATATGATAAAACCATGCCCACTTTGTTTTGCCAAGGAAGCTACAGTGGTTATCCCTTAATTGTCTTTGGCGAACTTAATGAAACATTCGATTACCAGCGGCCATGTTCCTGGTCCGCATTTTTTGATCTAACAAAGGACGCCCTTAGTCACTCGCTTCTATTCAAAACCTTCACTTCTATCTATAAACTGAATGTTAAACTCTGTGCTAATTCAAATTGTTAACTGGTGCGGCATAATGATCAAGCTATAAAGCCTACCGAAATAATATTTCTAATCTTCAGTTCCACTCAAATGTCCACATTCATTGCAATATATAGTTCAGGCGCTCGCGGCTAATCTTAGTATTGCCTGTGTCTCTCATTTTTTCAGGTACAGCTTGATGTAAACATCAATTTAGGCTGGCACATATTGTACACGAGGAATGCGCTGGGTATTCTTGCACCGATTATTGCTCGGCAACGTTCTCAAGTAATGCCTTGCTATATATATATATATATATATATATATACATATATATATATATATATATACATTAGCCATAGCCACTCGTAAATTCTCGTGTCGTTTCTACGTTTCACGCACGCAACGAGACAAAACCAGGCCATCGGCATCATTACGTGCAATCCATGCCTTTTAATGCTGCTTTGTTTCTTAGAGGAGGCGCTATTTTGTTCTTCAACATAGTAACGAGCTCCTTCTAGAACTTATTAACGACTCTATTAAGAGTACTCTATTATGTACTTTATTACCGCCTCGTCCCGCTCATTAGTGAATAAGAAAACCACATTTTTCGGCCATCTCATTTCGGCTGCTAGACATTCTTTTTTTTTTAACGCCAGTATGCTTATTCCGTAGGTTGCAACGCTGCTTGTCCATATAACTACTGGAGAGGAAATGCATTCGTATTGCGTTGGTCAGTATAGAGTATCCCAAAGTAACGCAAATGCCGTAGGGTTAACACGACAAACACGAGAAAAAGTGACAGCGTGCATTTCTTGCGTCCGGATCCACCGCGGTTGCTTGGTCGCTGTGGCGTTCCGGGGCTGTGGTCGAGGTCGCAGGTTCAAGCCCCGCTGCAACGGCCGCATTTAGACGTGGGGCAAAATTGAAAAAAGAATACAATCGCGCGCTTAGATTTTTGTGTATCGGTAAATAACTGCAGGTGGCCGAAATTAATCGTAAGTAAGACGCACACTACGGTGTGCGTCACAATCGTATCGTGGTTTTGGCACGTAAGACCTCGCAAATTAGTTTTCTATTCATTTTTTCTTTCCACTATCGTTCCAACGCCACTGTTGCTATTTTAATGTGAGTCGAGTCAACCCCAAGAACAAGTTCTGCGAAGTCCCTAGAAAGTTGCTATTGTTCTGCATAACGACACCCTCCCTTGCAGTTTATCATTCATTTTAGGGAACGAGGAACGAGAAACGCCTTGAGCAAACTTGTTTTGACGGTTAAGAAGTGTTCGAAGAACCCCAGGTGATCAAAATGAATTCGGATACTCCCCCCCCCCCCCCCCTACACTGTGGCGTGCGTTATAAGTGTATCGAGGTTTTTGCACGGAGAACCCCATAACTCAATATTTGTTTTTTAATTTAACGGTTCCGAAATTATGATTAAAATTTGCCTGCACAAGCCCTGTCTTAACCCGACCTGGAGGGCATTGGGCCTCCTCGTGGCGTTTGGTGCTGTAGGCGTTGGTCCCAAAACTTCCTTTCACTTCAGTTTTTATTCTCGTAAAAATTACAATACATTGCAAAACGTGCATATATATTACCGAAGATTCATATACATTTTTTTGTCATTGATTAAGGTTTCTCTCTCTCCCTCCCTCCCTTTCTGTCATAGTCAAGACCACGGAGTCAAGACTCAGAGAGCGAGAGCTCCCGTCAGTACATCACTCAAAGGTAGATGACTGTCTCTCCACACGAATTCGTGCAGGTGTGCGGGAAAACGTTATCTGTACGAGGCGCGTAGGCTGCGCCGCTAGCGGTTCGGGTGAACGGTGCGCGAACATCTTAGGTTAGGTTAGCATCCCGTCCCCGCGGTGTGCCAGTCCACCGACACAAGTGCTTCAATGACCCTAGTCGCGCCAGAAACGACATTGAAGCCCTGCCAGTATACGCTACGTCTCAGTGTTCGTTGTCGTTGCAGTCGGTAACCGTCCTCGCCGCTTCGTGACTGAGTTTGTCACGCTGCACAAACGCGGCTGTTGGCATCTCCGGTAAAAACTGGCATGGCCGTCGCATTTTACATATAGCGAATTCCATTTGACCCGCACGACGTCGTACAGATCGACAGTCTACAAAAATTACTACGTGGGAAAGAAGTCATTTTATTCAGAAAGGTATATATGCAAAGTGCATTACCCACAATGACTAGGATAAATATAACTTTAAAGTATACAGCCAGAAAGTGTGTATATACTTAATGGCAGAAAATTTAATTCGGTAGTGGAAAAGTACCATAGCGAATTCTTTTGCAATGGACCAATGCAATATTTTGTCACACCCGAAGGAAATGAATTCCGTGTTTGTACAGATAAAAAGAAATGTGCAGTTAACTTGGCCTAATTGGTTGAGAATTGGTAATGAGATGGTAAACGTCGCAAAGCTAGTCGATGAAACGTGAGAACCTTGGGACGCGGAACTTCCAATGAGAAATTCAGATAATAAAATCATGGTAAAGCATTCGCAAATATTTTCCACAAATAAAGCTCTGGTCGTAAGACGATGAGCTTGACTCTTCGTGTGAAAGCAAATAGAGATGTGTTTTTTTTTCTTTTCTTCTGAATTATCTTTTGTTACATCGTTAGTTTATTGCCATGCTTAACAACTCTGCTAGAACAAACTTTACCTCGTGCAGAACTATTTCCGCATTAAGATATTTGTAGAATGCTGAATTTCTTTCCCTAGACAACCGTACAACTTATTCGAAAGAAATTTGTTGAAATCAAGTAGAAATTGGCAGTTATACTGAGTGTTTGCAGCATAACATCGATTCGAGGTGTGAAGATTTTTAATAAGAAGTGCTGAAGAATTGTACGAAAGAAAACTCAAGGAGATATTTCTACAAATCCATAACTCTGCACCAAATACGCATATCGCACTGATCCACACATTATTTTATGGAACATAAAAAGCGGGCAAATTTGTTACATAGATTTGCAGTTTCCGTGATGTAGTTGCCATCCTTACGACGGTTTTGAAAAATCTCTACCGGCAAATTAGTGGTATATAATACAGAGCGCTGCACAATACAGTGATTTTGTTTATTTGACATGTCTGAATGGGTTCAGTTGTCCGAACTCTGATATCTTTTTTTATTGATGATCTAGAGCGCTAAATCTAATAGAGGAGATCTTTCATTTTTTATTTTTTATTTGCAGTATTCAAGGTTTTTCGTATAGACAATGATAACCGAAATAACAATTTCACTCCAAGCAGTCAATATACATGTCTCTTGTATATAAATGCAACGAACCTCATAAAATATACGTAGTGTTTGCCGAGAAAAACGATTTCTCCCTCCCCATGTACAGTGAAGCCTCGTTATAACGAAGTCGGAAATAACTAAATAATGGACCTGACGATCGAAGCAAGTGAAATTATTAATAAAATCATTATATAGATTCCTAGCACAGTACGTGCTATAATGGATATAGCGAAGTAACTCAGGCTTTCTCTTCAACTTCGTTATATCGAGGTTTTACTGTATTTAGATTGAGGCACCTGAGGTAAAGCTTCACTTTAACGCATCTAAGGACGCACAGTGTCGAGAAGGGTGATAAGGCACACATTTGAAAGTGAAGGCACGTATCATCCTTGCGATGTTTCATCGTTAGCGACACTGTTGGTAAGGACATGAAGGTGCGAACAGAGTGAGTGTGAGGAAACTATAAGAGTACTAAGGGCAAACGCGTTCCGCTTGTGCCCGCAATATCAGCTGCACGAAGCGTCTGCGGCGAGGTACGCCTTGTGTTCGGCGTGTTTCCGAGCCGCGGCGGCTCTCAGCAGTCGCGATCGTCTCCTGTGGTGCTTGAACCATAGCGCTGTGCAGGTGGCTGCTAAGCCTAACGTGGCGGTCGCAACGATGCAGACGATGACGGCGATCGTAGTCATCATGGGAGGCACCCTAGTTGTGCTTTCGGCCGTCGAGGCGCGCTCTGCACAGAATGTACAGTGAAGGTTAGTGAATCGCCGTAGCCGGTTATGATTTCCGAGAACTGTGGCACGAAAAACAGGCAATATGAATTGTAGTTGACACTAGCCAAAATCACTTGATTGTTTTCTTTCACATTGCACTCATCATACGCAGCAATATAGGTTGTCGGGATTCTCACATGACCTTCACGATCGAACTCGGAGGTATCACACCTAAAAGATAATGTTCTATTGGGAATGGAAAAATGGAGAAATAGAAATGACGCCGCCACTAGAACTTATCCTTTTGTTTTAGGATGTTTGTCGCAGACTCAAGAAATCGCGCCAATAAAATTTAGGATTTTATGATTCTCTGTTCAATTTCTCGAACGAATTTAACGGTCAGACGTCTTAGAAATTAAGTTATATCTACTACGTTTACTGCAATGCTACGCTGAGTATTGGCTTTACTTAACGTAACACATTATTCTTCTCCCAGCAGAAGATAACAAACTAGATGCCTTTCTTAGGGTAAACCTCTTGCAACTCTTTGATTTTGTCTCCTTTCTGTGTTTTTTTTTTCTTTCCGTCTGCACTCTAAATCTACAATTGTGCAGCATTACTTAGACGCCACATTTTGACTGAGAGTTCATTCAAAACTGTAGTTCTAAAGATTGAAAGGCACGCAGGAACTTCCTAACACACGCACTGCCCATTAGTGAATGCTATCAGAATAGAGGGTGTTATATCTATTAAACGTTTCCTAACAACTTCCCGAGGTAACTAAATGTGTGTATATATATTATAATGGTTGAGGACATTTCTTTTTTGAAAAATCGCTGATTGACCCATTAACTGTCGTTTGGTTTCGTAAACAGTCTACTGCGCATTGTCTAATTTACTAAGTGTTATTTGAACTGTTATTATTGCCTTGATTGCTTTGTATTTTTCAGTCCGTGCTAAAATTTCCCACTGTGGCATTACCATCATCACCACAGGCGGTGACGGCTGCCGTGATCACCTTCACCGTACCCAAGTGCAGGGTAGCAAAATAGATTTCATTTTTACATCGAATCTGTCTATGACTAAAATCTAGCCAACTTTTTTTCATACCTGGGCCGATACCGAAGATAGTGCAATGCCGGGCCAACGCTCAGTGGAAGTGAAGCAGTTGTTAAGCACTCCCCATACGTGGGCTGATCCCAACGATAATGCAATGTCGGGTCTACCCGCGGCTGAGGTGCTGTTCACCATTAAGGGGCCCACATACACAGCTTCGCTGGTCGTCCTTGTTCATAGAGTGGAAGGGAAAGTAGTGTTTTGTTGAAGATCAACTCGCTGACATCATCCGTTCTTCTGTCTGTCTCACGTTGTCACTTTCTTTTTTCGCGCCAGTACTCCATATTTGGATTTTTATCTGTTCCCACAACATATTTTTGTTAAATAAATGATGAATTGATCTCGCGTACCTTCTCGTTCTCTGACAGTCTGGGTAGGCGCCAGGGTCCTGACGTAAGTGGCGAACACGTTCACTTCCGGTTCTAGCCGCGCCACCACCAAGTAGTCGGTGGCCGGCTTGAGACCCGTCAGGAACTGCGGGTCACCGCCGGCGCCGGTTGCGCTGCCAGACTGGGTCGCGACCCAGAAGCCCCGCACCGACCGGTTACCGGCCGTCGCATCGAACAGCTCGATGCGCAACCGGGACTCCGCCGCTCCGTGATCGTCGCTGCCGCTCCTGGCATGACCGCGTCGACGTGACGCACACGTGACTGAGAAGGACGTATCCGTGTAGTTACCCACCACGCATTCAAGGCTGGACGCTCGCTGACCTGCGACATGGGCAGATGCAACGGTAGACTGCTTATCAGAATGGCAAGCAAAAATCTTTATCACTGTGGGATGCTTTTTTTTTTGCGCCAGAAATGGTGCCGACCTTAACTCGTGACACCACACACAAGACTCTTAATCTCCACAAGGAAGTACGAAGCTAGATATTACGGATGTACTAAGCAGCCGTATACTTTTTTTTTCAATATCCTGCTTTTCTTTTTCTGAAAATGCAGTCGCAGGCAGAATAGCAGCCAGAAAAGTAGAAAAGTGGTCCTGTGGCCATAGGCAAGCTATCTCGAACTCTGCTGCACAAAGAGCGTGGGGTCACTAACGTAAGTGAGATATCCCGACTTTCGCGTTCTTTTGCATATTTCCGCAATTAAAACCGCTCCTGGAACCTACTGCGTAATTTTTCGTCCCCTGCTATTGCAATGCGAGAGTTCGTCATTCCTAAGAAATCATTCAGTGCCGAGCCGAAGTCTTTAGCCATTAGCCATTACATTGCGTGAGGTAACGGTGTGCCAACTTCTACGGTCCGTCATTGTTAAACGTCTGTCCTGATACTGCACGCTCACTACGTCACCCAGCCATTGCTCATCGCGAGAATGCTTTCGCTCGAACTGTCGTACCTACTGATCTAGCTTAATGTTTGTTGAAAACAAACATTAACAAATCGTTTGGTGAGTGCCACGCGTACCCTGCTGTAGACTAGGACAGGCTGATGCTGATGATGGCATCTTCCATGTTGAAGCAAGGACACTTTTAATGTCCCTTTTTCCACAACATGGAGGATATCGTCATGTCATCATCATGGTGTCGTCATCATTAGCATCATCCCATCCTATGTCCACAGTAGTATGTCCACCAAACGGTGTTCTTGTAAACATTTGCTTTCCTTTGCCGGTCCCTTCTATAAACCCAGCTGATATTCTGTTTTCATATCGATACTTAATAATCTGCCGTTCTCTCCTGCACTGGCTATTTGCTTGGCGTCCATTCTGTCGCGCTATTAGACCGCTGGTTAGCTCTTCTGTGCATTAAATGACTTTCCTAAGTTGACTTCTTTAATTTTAATATCAACTACTCCAGTTTGCCTTCCAGTTCACATCGATCATTGCGCTACCCTTATCCATGTGTCGGAGCGTGAGCTTTAGCTTTCGAAGCTTTTGTTTCTGTCCCCCATGTTACAGCTCCGTAGGCTAGCGCTGGTTGTATGCACCTAATTATTTTTTTAAGTATAACGGTAAACTGCAGGCCATCGCTAGGTTGTGCCTGACCTATGTGCTCCAGCTCATTATCTTGGAAATTTGCATTTGATGATGATGCTTTTCAGTACTTCGTATAGAGCTGTATGGGGTGTTCTGCTCTTTCGGTAACAAAAATTTTAAAGCTGCCCCTTGACATGTAGCAGAATTCTACTTCTTACGGTACAATAATTTCAGTTTAGTAGAGTAGTTTGCTCGGCCAGTTGGTGCATGGTGAACGTATAATGCTTTCCGTACTTGCTGAAAACCATTATACGTTCACAATAATCTCAGCTGTAGACATTATTTGCAAAATAAAAACAAAATGAAAGCGAATATTTGACTAATTTTGGCCACGTATTGCAATTTACAAATTGCAGCTGGTGACTTTTATAAAGACCTATCCACTTCGAACTAATCCTCGGGATGACATAAGTTACAAAGTGTGCAGATTTGCAACGTAATGCATTGGTGTTCCAGTAACTTGCGTGCTTCAACGCATAAAAGTGCGATTTGGTAAAAAGCAAATCGAACAATAGTGAATTTTTTACGGTAAGTTTTACGGCACTTAACTCGAAACTTTATCACTAATCTCGAAAGTTACCCGCCGTGGTTGCTCAGTGGCTATGGTGTTAGGCTGCTGAGCACGAGGTCGCGGGATCGAATCCCGGCCACGGCGGCCGCATTTCGATGGGGGCGAAATGCGAAAACACCCGTGTACTTAGATTTAGATGCACGTTAAAGAACCCCTGGTGGTCGAAATTTCCGGAGTCCCCCACTACGGCGTGCCTCATAATCGAAGTGGTTTTGGCACGTAAAACCCCACAGTTTAATTTTTAATTTAATCTCGAAAGTTTCCAATTCCTTCCAAGTGGATGTGCCCTGCAAAATCACTGGCTTCAATTCGTGAATTGCAAAAGCTGCGTTAAAACAGTTAGCTTAAGATCTATTTAGTGAAACTGTTATTTAGCCAATTATGCGTATTTATTTTCAGAGTAAATAATGTATACCTCTTCCAGTATTCCAGCTCAATAAGTAGATTTGTGCTAAAAGGGACGGGTGATTTTTTTTTAAATTCTGTGAACTTGAAATAAAACATCCGGTGCATTGTTCCACAGCTTCTTGGAATCCTGACAATGACTGTCAATATTAAATTCTTATTCTCCTACTAGCCTACTAACGTTAACTTAACAGTTCAGATGTTTTTTTTTTTTTTCATGCCTGATATAGACTTGTCAGTTAACGTCCTCATTCATCTGTTGCAATACATTTAGAGCGTTGCTGAACAGGACAATGTCATCTTCCACTCGCAGGTAGCTGAGATGTTGCCCCCTTGAGCCTCACACCCAATCCTTCCCAGTCTATCAGGGTAAATACTTATTTTTGGTCATGCAGGGACTAGCAGCTGTGAGAATGTGCTTCCTTGCTCGAGACGTGATGCCTAATTGGCAAACATCGAAGATGCTGAGTAGAGATTGATTCGATTCGATCTAATAAAATCTTACGCCTCAACTGGAACCGGTGTCTGCAAGGCTCCCGCTGCGTTCCCACGCTATTCCTCGCCCAGCAGAGGAGCGTTGCGTGAAACAGGTGTGCGTCGACTTGCACTTCGAGCCGGTTCGAGTCCTGCACTTGCGGTGGCCAATCTTCGAAGTCCGCCTCCACGGCTCCGGTGGCGCCCTCCTCTCTCCCCGTCATGTGACGCCTCTTCCCGGTGTCGTCCTCGGCGATCCAGAAGAAGCGCAGCCCTTCGCTGGGATCCGCGCTCACGTCGCAGGTCACGTTCAGTGGCTCGTTGGGCCGCGCCGCTAGGAGCGTTTCGTGCCGCACGCCGCACCGCGGCGCGTCTGCAGCGAGACACAGCCAGTGAAGGTTGTTAGGCTAAGAAATGCGTTGAACTTGGCTGGTTGATACACATTCGCTCTTCATGTCGCGGCGCAAACGAAACTACAAGAAGGACAGGAAAACGACAAAAAAGCAAGAATTGGGTGAGAATCACTCGTTTTCTTTCTTCTTTTTTTCTTTTTCGACAAGCGCGGGCCTCTGCTTTAGGCATGTTCCACGACCCTTTACAGTCGTAAATCATGAATAACCACCTGCGTTCACCTTGCATTATTTCGCTATCTCACAATGTCATGGAAATTTGGCGTACGCATTTGTCATCATGTTGATTTACATCATAAGCCTTCGTAGTCTCTCCGGGCTTGACATCTCTGTCCCGAAGCAAAGCTGTGGAATCACATTGAACAGAGGTTCGAACGCAAAGTTCAGGCGACGCGCTTGAGCCTTGAGGAACCACCAAGGTCCACATTTGGTAAAGGCGCCCCCTTCACACGTGCACTCGGTTTTCCTAGATCACTTCAGCGCACTGTAGGTATGTAGGTGGAGCAGCAAGGCCTCTATGAGCCAGGCATTCTTTCGCGAAAACGGACCTGGACACCCGTTATAACCGCACTTCTCTTAGGTCGCAGTCTTTTCCCATCGGCCAGTGCTGGGTTGCGCGCAGGACGTGAGGAGGTGTTTTTATTTGTCATTCAAACAATACAAGAAGGATCGAAACAAAAGCGAAAGTCCTTCACTTGAAGAAGTTGGTTTCTTTTCCATGGCAGTTCTGCATGTAACAAGTTGTTTAAACTATAAATCCTGGCGAGCAAGATCTGAGTATACGAAAACTAAATTGCTAAGACGAAAGAGAAAAAGAAAGGAAACCTAACACTCACACAGGCAAATTACGTCTTTAATATGCTTCTTCGCACCAACGACGCGGAAGGGTCAAATTGCTTATATACCTGATACAGAAAACACAACAAGATCGTGCCATCAACATGACATAACAAGGATGTTTTTCGTTTCGTGTTGCCTACTTTGTCAGTTTCTATGTTGGGCGCATGAAGCGTGCTTGGCAATGCCGGTAAAAGGTGACGAATCATTCGGTCATCAAATATATTATTCGAGAGAGCGGATGCCACAGGCACGATAAACGAGGCTGTTGCCCCGACAATGGCCAACAGCGAACCTTACTTTACGCGAGAGTGAATACTAGCCTCGAAGTTTTGGGCCTGCGGCTCAAAACCTCGGCACACTCACGTCTGACGCGGACCTCCAGCGGAGCGCTCTCCACGCTCTCTCCGTCAGCAGTGTTGGCCGTGCAGGTGTACCGTCCGGTCTGATCGACGGTCACCCCTCGGATGACCAGGTAGCGCGAGGTGACCAGAGCGTCCGACGACCCTTCGGCGCTGGCGAACCCCTTAATTTCTGTCCCGTCGCGACGCCAGGTGACCTCGGTGACCTTGGAGGCTGCAAGCACCGAGCACTCCATGTACACGTCCGCGCCTTCGACGATGCGGCTGGCGTTGAGACCCGCGCCGAGCCGAATGCTGACCTCAGTCTTGTCTGCATGACATTGCGTTTGGTCACTCGAAGTACGTCGATTGATGCAATCTCGTTGTGTAATCGAGATGTGTAGCATTGAATTGCGAAGCGATAACAGCAAACTGGTACTGTACCACTTCTTCGAATGAATCGCAGGTGCAACAGAAAAGAAACCCGAGAAAGTGTAAACGTGAAAGAGGGCGATGTCCGGTTTTCTCGATCTCCCATGCAAGTGCTAAATAAATGTGGAATTATATAAATTCATAATTATGGCTCGCCCTTGTAGCTCAGCATATATGGTGATGCACTGCTGAGCATGAACTCGCAACTTCGATCCTGCTCGCGGCGGTCGCATTTCGATGGGAGCAGGACGAAAAATCGCTCGCGTACCAAGCTTTGGTTCGTGGTAAAGGACCCGCATAGTCAAGATTAATCCGGTGTTCATCAGTACTGTCTGAATACCATAGTTTTGCTCTTTCCCCATTCCCCAGTGTAAGTAGGAAACCAGGTTTTCCCGTGACCTTCCTGACTTTCCCCTTTCTTCTCTCTCTCTCTGTACGTAATATCCCAGTCCAAAATTTATGGAATATAAAATTATGTGGTTTACTGTCCCAGACGTGGCAGACAAGTATCGGAAATTTTCGCCTACCTATGTCTCTTTCAACGCAAATCTCAATCTAATTGCACCAGCTACCGATCCTGCCAGTCAATCGTGGTGATGGCGAAGACGGTTGTCTATAGTATGCTTGACCAGGCTGAAAGAGAATATCAGTGGAATAGAATCTTCACCTTGTACCGGTAAAATTTTTCCTTTCTGTGGGAGCATTTATGCAAAAAAAAAGAAAAGTAACAAAACGAGAGAGAAGTTTCTCAAGCGTCGAGGTTGAAGAACGTGGCATAAGGTGGTTCCTTCAGTGTTGCTGCTTCTAGTGCCGAAACGACTCAGCACATCGTAGAGAAATGTTAAGGTATTCTTCAAACAAGACCCGTAGGAGACGTCCCCCTTCTCGAAGAGATGCGATTCAAAGCTGATGGAAGCATTACCTGTTCATCAGTCGAGATAAGCAAGACACGCTTAGAGTATTGGCGCAAAAAAAATGAGGAAAGAGATTGATAAAACTAGAATCGTGACAAACATAGATAACTTTACCATATAGAAATGGAGGCCTGCTCCATATACTGCTGCCGTCTACGTCTCCGACATTTCGGGGCTTGGTAAACAGCCATACACGCGTTCGCGAAGCGCTCCTCCTCTCTAATAACGCGTTTTGTATTTGTAACGTTGTCACGTGTATCAAGGACGCTGCTGTGTTTCAAGGGACCTTTACCTTGGGCCTTTCACTTACGCGACATGTCCACTTTGAGGAAACGGCTGAGCACGCCTCGGCTCTCGGGCAGGTTGCCGTTGATGGCGCGGCACTCGAGCAGCCTGCCGGATTGCGCTGATGCCGGCAGAAGAAGCATGCTCGTGGTCACGTTGCCTTCGGTCACGCTTCGGCTGAAAGCCGGGTCCACTGCCGTGCCGTCCATAAACCACGTCACGTTTGCCGCCGGTCGGCTACCAGTGGCTTCGCACTCGAAGCTCCTGGCCTTCGCGGAGAAGCGTTCGGAAGGCGAACCAAACGATGCAGGCGCCGCCACGTCACTTTTTGCCACCTTGGCGTCCGCGGACAACGGAATGCTGGAGCCGATGGCCGTATCCGCTGCGGCGGTCTTCTTCGGTGGCTCGCGCTGCGTAGCTGTGCCGGGCAGGCCGAACCACCCTGAAGGGGCGTCAGTCTGCTGCGCGGGCCAACTCCAGATGATAACCGCCGTTGGTGCCACTGCGGTGGAGAGAAAAAAAAATAATTGCAATTGCTGTTGTTGCCACCCATCTGCGCACACCGTCAGCGTCATTAGCTATGCTACGAAATGCAGTGTGATCCGCTGTCAAAGAGAACACCCATTAAATGTCTGACTACAAGTTACAGCGGGATTATAACAAGAAGGTATGGTGCCTTATTTCATAGATATGGCAGCCTAAAGAGTTTTAAGTCATCTTTTTTTCGCTCGACAAAGTAGTTTAGTGTCATTGGCTTTATTTCAAGCTATGTGTTCTGAGAATATACAATACGGTACTTGAAACATTCCTAAAGTTCGGATGGAGCAACTGAAATGTTCACCGCTACATCTGTCGTCTGCTACTGCATGTAGGTAAATTAACTTCGTGAAGAGAAGGAAATCGGAAACGGTGCGAGCGAGACGGAGTACAGATAACGACACAATATATATATTTTAACTAATGCACATGCAATCAGCGTATGCATGTCCCGTGCACTAGCACTACATGACGCACCATGAGGCTTTCATAAGGGTGCTAAAATTAGGAGTTGATGTCGCTTTGGGTAACTAACTTAAAGGCGTCTTTTTTTTTCCTGTGCAGTACATCAAAAAGCCGACACTGCAGCGCTCACCAAGTAGTGCAGCCATCGCGTTTGAATGGCTCGTTCAACCACGCACGCTCAGTGAAATTGTGAGGTGGCTCTGCCACTGTTCTCGCTTCGACGAACAACGCCAGACAATCCAGTGTCCCTTGGGCATACTGGACGACTGGCCTTTTAACGAAGCAGAGATATCGGCAGCGCGCGCTTACAGCACATGCGCCAAGAAAGCCACGCGAGCTGTTGTACAGTACTTGAGGGCGATAGACTTGAGTGCCGAGCACGCCATAATCAGGGCACTTGCACCTTTACGACCGTAAAGGTTTACGTTAAATCGGTTTGCAGTGTAGGGCAAGACAGGGCAAAGTTTAGTTAATCTCTGTTTTTACTTACATCAAACAGTCATCATCAGCCTATATATGACTTCTGCAGGACGAAGGCCGCTCCCAGCAATCTACAATTATCCCTGTCTTATATAATGGGAGCGTTGAAATAATGGAATGTAAATATTAAAAAAAAACGCAGCTTTACCCCTCTTCATTTCGCACTCTCAGGCAGTTTAGGCAATGCTCACCTCGAAAAAAATAATAACGCGTGTAAAAGAGGGGCGATCACGGTGGGGGGAGATAGGGGGACGTGAAGGGAGGGGACTGCATCGCCGAGAAATGTGAAATTGCTTCTGGCGCTGGTATGCAGTCTTGGTATTTGGACGTGCATTGAATCTTGTAACTGAACTGTCATGCTGGATCTTGAGGCTGCCGAATACTATATTTCTTTTTACCGAAGAAATTAGCTGTCCCGGGGTCTCCCGTAGACCTCGGTTTCAAGAAACTACGTCATAGCTCGTTCATTGCTGGACCGCACACACATCTCCTGTCGGCCTATGGGCGTTAAGCCACATATGCTGTAACCCTATACATGTGCAGGTTACCGGCTGTGTTCCGTATGGAAGTGCGCGATGAAATAACAAACGCTGCATAGATAGCCTCACTGCAAGCAGTAAATGCGTTTAATCGCATCATTACTTTAATAGATCGACTTCAGTTGGCTCGTTTACGTACTTGGATGGGCTGGATCGCCGCCTGACGCCAACAAGCTCCTTGAGACGCACGTGGTTTCGCGCGAGAGCTCTGCAGGCGCGTGAATGTTTACAGGGTGTGATGGGTGGCGGCGCTGCGTGGTGTTTCTCCGCTAAATATTTTCTCTCTTCCTGAGGCATCCCCTGAAAATCTACTCTTCTTATATGGGTAGTATTTTTTTTTTTCAATTTCACATAGTCGAACGCCTTTACAACGAAGTGCGTGGGCGATCTCCGAAATCATTCGTTGTAAAGGTAGCGCACCGCACCGCTCACAATTGAACCGGGACAGAATTATACCTTCGTTATACAGGTCATTTCGTTGTAGAGGTGTTCGTTGCAGAGGCGATTGACTGTACTCGAAAATGTATTTGTGATTACCTTCACTGTTCCCATACCACTCAGAGGCATAGTGTTATTCAGAAGCCAAGTAGTCCTAAATTTTTTTTCAATCCAGTAGAGGTTTTCAACCTTTTGCATGCATAATTTCATCATATTTATTTATTTATTTATTTATTTATTTATTTATTTATTTATTTAATGAACAGCATGGTCTTTTGGGCGTTTCTATTTTCGACGTTTCGGTCGGAGGACCAGCATTTATCAAGACGCACTCTTCATAAAAGCTGGTTCTCCTGCTCAAACGTCAACGAAAAAACGCGTCCCAATGAACCATGCTCTCTTCGTTTAAATAAGGTGCGCAGTAAACAAAGATCCATTACTATATGTATGCACAAAGATACTGAGTATCTTGATGGGGTGCAAAACTTTGTATTAGGTTCGGATCTACCGGCCGGTATCGCGTGCGTCAACAACTACTCGTCTAAGCAAATGCTCGGACGAGAACTGAGCATTACCGTGCCTCGGATCGCTCGGGAATCGCTTGTGGCCACATGTACGCAACGTCCAGCGCTACCGACACGAACAACAATTATTAATGTTATCGGGAAGTCTGTGCAGCTCTTTTCCTAACAGCCCTGCCGGTGCCAGAACAGCTCCCTTGCGTACGCTTAACACCCTCGTCAAATATTTACCCTCCTCCACCGCCATCAGCCACACCGTATCCCCACGGACGGCCGTTCTCGATGTTTCCCGCATCGCTCACGAAGAAACCACTAAGAATAACCTTTACGGAGCAGGACACGCCTATGAATATCCAAATACGGACGCCGGACGTATAATCTGGCAGCTAAACCTCTCCCAGATGCATGTTCAAATGTCTTTTCCTTTTATATATATTCGCGTTTCGTCGGTAGACGAATGCATAATGTACTGGGCGCGTTTCCCTGCGTCGAGGCAGGACATAGTGTGAATCGCGGTCCTCGACGCCAAGTCGCAAAAAAGGCGAATCTGTGCATGAGGAAACCGACTCACGCTCCGAGGTAGCGTGGCGACCGCTAGGAAATTCGGGTTCCGCAGCAGCACCGGTGCACTTTCGGGGGTTGTCGCTGCCCGGTCGATCGGTACTCGCTTCGCCACAACGTCCTCCCACAAAGGGTGAACCGTGGACGTGAGTGGAACACATGTTCGAAGGAAAGTGTGATGTTGCGAGGATGCCTCCAACTATAGTGACGCTATTTGCGAGGTGGCTCGACGGGTTCGAAGTGTGTAATCCGCGGAGGTTTAAGGGACGGGGTCTTTCAGCGCGGACACTTTACGACAGCCTTTAGCACGTTTTTTCGGACAATTTCCAAATTTCCGGGACGGTATAGCACGTATCTCGCACTCTCGCGAATGCCCATAAGAAGGACAAACTGGTCGTTTTACGCTCATAATGGCAGTTCAAAAAATATATATATATATTACAGCAGGTCCTTTCAAACCGTGAGAAGGTAGAGGCAAGGGCGTCTGAACGGGTGTTTTTCCTGTTTGATAATTTTATTAGTATGATCTCGGAAATAAACATTTCTGGACGCTGACGCAGAGACGGATCTCCCCGTGATTGGTTTAGTGGCGTTTTTTTCTTACGTACAAAGAGGTTAGATTATGCTATCGACTGTGGCTCTGCGACAGAGAACACTGTGTGCAGTTGTAGATTTCTTTGTGACATTGAAGGTGACGGTGTGGCGCTTTATGTGTTCCAGAACCTGGCAGAGATGTTCCCAAATTGGTCCTTGACTTCTTCTGTCATCTTTTGTCAACTCGTTTACTTGACCGCAACTATAAGGTATCGCCAGCAGCAGATGCTCCCTGGTCAAACGACTTGTCATTTATTTTTATCTCTCGCTCTCTGGGTAGGACTTCGCTACTTAGAGCGTAGAACCTTCCCCGGCCCCCACAACAAACTAACCCGAGCGCAGGCTACGACTTTCCGCCTGCTACAAACCAATACTTACCCCTCGTTACAACGTTTCAACAAGATCTAGCCAGACATTTACCCCAATGCCACATGCCATATCTGCAAGGCACAGCCAGCCACACTTCCACACATGCTTTGGGATTGTACACAATATCCCGACACTAACCCCACGACCCTCTCGTCGAGATGGCACGCTGCCCTGCGTAGCTCCAACCTTGACGACCAACTCTGGGCGACCCAGCAAGCCTGCGAGGCGGCGAAGAGGCAGCACCTCGACGTCCCCACGTGGGAGCCCTAGGCCCAGCCACCACCTCTTGCTGGTTTCAATAAAGTTTATTCAGTCAGTCAGTCTTTCCCTTGCGGTCATCCCTTTTGGAAATACAAAAAAGAAAGCTATTTCTCATGCAGCGCTATAGAGAGGGCTGGCTGACAAATCTCTACATTTACATCTTGTTCTCTGTCCCCATCTTTCCGAAATATACCTCCAGTGATAGCAAGCGCACGTGGTGTGTTCTCTCCGTTCTCTTTCTTTGTCTGGATTTAGAGCTAAATGTTCGACGTGAATCAATACCAACTTTCTCAGTCCATCCTCCTTATCAACAAATAGGTGGGTGAGTTCGCTAAACCTAATGATAGGTATGACGTGCCTAATAAACGGGGACAGAAGAATAGAACAGAGTGACACACACAATGCTCAGGAGTCTGGCTGTCTGATGAGATTACATTGTTTCACGTTACTCACTGTATAGATCGAGAAGCACCGTGGCCGATCCGGGTAGCGAGACATTGCTTGCCGCGAGGCAGGTGATGTTCGAGTGCAGATCGCGGCGACTCAGGGGACCCACGGTGACTAGGTTCTTCCAGCCACCGTCGGATGTAGCCACTGTACCATGGGCCGTCCTCAGCTGCGTGCCGTTCTGGTACCACGTGAGCGTGACGTCGTGGTCGCCTGAAAAAAGAATCACGTGACGTCGTGATCGGGCTCCACTGTGTACGTCGGACGAAAGCAACGCTCATCATTTGAAGGCGGGAAGAAAACGGCCTTTTGGAGGTCGAGAGTGTGTAAAGGAAATACAGCCTGCGCTGGCCTCTCAGTAGCTAAGGCGATGTCAGCACAAAGTCCTGGCTTCGATATGTGGCCGTGGCAGGCTCGTTTAGATGGCGGCGAAATGCCAGAAGATACGTCTACATAAATTGGTGTGCATGTTGCCAAAGCCCAGGCGGTCAAAACTATTGCGCAGCCCCTCAACTACGCCATCTCTCGTAGACCGTTGCGTCAACTTGGGATGTTAAGCCCCTGAAATAGGTCAGTCAGTTAACCATATAGGGAACAGGATAGCGCGAGGGAAGATCATGCGTCGGTTCTTCAGTGCAAGCTTGAAGCTTGCCCTACCCGTGTTGTCCTTGTTTGCGTGTTAACAGTACTGCGGTTGCAAAACCTCATGCCTGCTTTCAAGGATTCCAGCACTTTTTCTCAAGGTCGCTTACCCAGATCTGTAGTTTGTCCCAAGAGTGTATGTCCTCTGAGTGTGCTACTTATTTTCAACCTGGAGGCCACCCGCTATCCAGTCAGTTGTGCAAGACTGTTGTGGACACCATTGCTTTAGTTTTCCCAGTAATTATTAATATAGCTCACCCATTATTGTATGTTAAGGTACAAACAAGCGCAGGCCTTCCAAATCCACGACAGCGTTGAGGGGAAGGGAGCAGCAGTGTATAGGAACTTCATGAGAGCGCAGCTTACAAATAAAAGATCACAAGGTGAGAATGTGGTTGTAGACATGGTTAATAAAACTCTTAATTATTAGTGGGGTTGTGTAACAATATCTACTCATGGGCCGTTTATTTTCGGCACTGTAAAGTGCGTTCAATATGAGCTTACTTTGGTTTTTTAATCTTTACGTTGCTTTATAGTACGTGCAGGTTTCGTTCAGAATAAGCTTAGAACTATAAAGAACATCCAGTATATGTGAAATGGCCAGGGTAGCTGTTTGGTATTATGCCACTTCTGTTATTCTTACAGTTTTGTATTCCTATTTATCTCTGTCTTTGTTTGTGGGGCTGAGACAAATCGAGGTTAAATTTATTTTCTAACGCATTCTCTGCGCACTTACCCACAAATAACGCTACAGAAAGAAATGTTAGGGGTAATCAATACGCGTGGAATTGTGGTACAGAGGCGTCAAATAACAACGAAGCTGCTCGCTGTCTTAAAGAAAGCCTTCATGGGAAGTCTGTCGCGTCTCTATTGGCATTTCGGTTTGCTCAATAGGCTTTCTGTTTAACTACTACCGAATGAATTCAGTTTTTTTTTTTTCGCGAGATTCTAGGCAGCCAAACCCTTACTTCCCATTCTATGAGCGAATAATTAGAACATGGGTGGTCGCATAGTAAGGTAGCGTGCGCGTCTGCAGGCTGTACCTACACGTTTCTATTTCGCAGGTCAGTCGCACGGCCTCTCCCTCGGCGTAGGGTCCAGCCGTGCTCTTGATCGTTGCGCCCCTAGAGTCTTTGATGAGCGGTGGGCATGCCTGTGCTGTTGAAAATGACAAGCCATACAAATTTCTCTAAGTCAGTGAGCTCCAAATATATATATATATATATATATATATATATATATATATATATATATATATATATATATATATATATATATATATATATACATGTGTGTGTGTGTTTGTTGTGTTTGTTGCGTGTGTGCATGCGTGTGTGTGTGTGCGCGAGTGTGTGCGAGTGTGTGTGTGTGTGTGTGTGTGTGCGTGCGTGCGTGTGTGTGTGTGTGCGTGCGTGTGTGTGTGTGTGTGCGTGCGTGTGTGTGTGTGTGTGTGTGTGTGTGCGAGTGTGTGCGAGTCTGTGTGTGTGCGCGAGTGTGTGCGAGTGTGTGTGTGTGTGTGTGTGTGTGCGTGTGTGCGTGTGTGTGTGTGTGTGTGTGTGCGTGCGTGCGTGCGTGCGTGCGTGTGTGTGTGTGTGTGTGTGTGTGTGTGTGTGTGTGTGTGTGTGTGTGTGTGTGTGTGTGTGTGTGTGTGTGTGTGTGTGGTGCGTGCGTGCGTGCGTGCGTGCGTGTTGCACTGATTGGCCGGCTATGATGTTAACCGTTCGTGACCGCGCGAAATATTTGTCACGTCATGATTATGGCTTAGCCAGTGGACTACTTATGCTGGTCGCTTGATGAGGACAAAAAACAACTACGATAACGATGACGACGTTGGCTACAACGAGAACAAAAAGAGTTCTAAATACACTTTCATCGCTGACTGAGAAGAACGACTACAGTTTTATTTTTTCTCAACGGCAAAGAAAGAATTTGGTTATTATAAGCCTGTCGACTGTTCCTAAACCAAATTTTACGTTGCAAACATGCTTGGCTGCTTTCATTCGCTCAAGTTTCGTCCTGTAACTTGGCTGGAAAAAGGCATAACAGATGAGATCTATAGGCGGAAGGTGAGTTCATACATGGTCTAACGAAAATCGCGACAAAAAGCCGGTAGCCAGCAAGTTCCATATATAACAGGCCACAATTTTGTCCCACCGCGTAAAGTTCTAATGACATGAAACAGACGAACTCAAGTGACGGAGCTTCTAAATGCAGGACGCGTGAATGGCACGAAGCTCCATTTTTTCTTCTGAAGACGGCACGTACTGCCTTGCCATAATTCGCGGGAATGCAAATCGGCATATATCTCGAGTATCCCGAACGGCGTAATTACTCGGAAGAGACATCCGTATAAAATGAGTTTCTGATTGGTCTCTGGTAGAATGCCTCCTTTGACGTGTACGAAAGTAGTATCTGGAAGGGTTTTTTTTTTTTGTCTGTTTCAGTTCTCGCTCAATGACAGGAAGATTTGCATAACCTCTCGTCATATATTTTTACGTATTTTGGGCTCTAACTACTTGATACATCGGCCAGAAAATACTGAGACCGAGCACACTGTAAATGATGGAACGCATTACATCCGCGTCACTAGCAGTCCTTCATATGTGACGGCTTATCCATTACCGGTGGAGTAACAGCAGCATTGCTGCGTTAAGTATCTCACTGCGCTTTCATCTATCCGTTCAGCATTTTTTGTTTTGGTAAAGTACGATTTAAGTTTCCAGGTTCGGTGATTGCTTCCGCTTGAGCGCAGTGTGATCAGTATTTTCTGATGAAGAATTCAACAGTATCGTGCAGCCGCTGTAAAATTCTACGACATTACGATTGCGGAAATATTTTTCAACATGGCGTCAGCACCCGCCTTCGGCTTGCACGCGAAAAACTCAATGGTGTAGCTAAAAAACAAATGAATAAATAAATAAATGAATAAATGAATTATTCACTAATTAGTTAATACCAACCTGTTTCGTTTTGTTCAGGAATTTATTTTAAATATTTGCATAAACACCCAGTACATTTTCGGTTAAAAGTAGGCATCTATAGCTTTTACGGCGTTCTTTTAAAAGGCACATTATGGCACAACAGTAAACGGAACGCAGCATTTGCAGGAGAAAAAAAAACGAATGTTTGCGAAGCCGGGGCATATATCCGCGTATTCAAAGTGTGAAGCCCTAGAAATTATTGCGACATGCACAGTCATCCAATAAATCAGGTTTGTCACACTTTAACACCATAGAACTTCGTATTTGTGGTAGGGCCAGTGTCCCGAATGCTTTCGAGGCCGACTGCACGCGTCTGAAAGGCTGCGTTCGCTTGTTTGTTGTTTGTTGACACATGTTACCATAGCAACACCGGACCACATTTAGGGTCAACTTATGACACGGGAATCGTATTACGTGAAGACAAGCTCAGCTCAATAACAGGGAGAAGTGACAAACGATTACACTGAAAAATATTAATTTACTTCCATATGCAAGCACAGTTAATTATCGGTTATTTGCTTACCTGTGATGACAAAACGGCCAACTCGTAAGGAAAGACGCCGCAAGACAAATACCATAAACGCCGGCACCAGTAAACAAATGAACCGATGAAGATGATAATGTGTTTTCCGCGTCTTATAATCATGGCAATTTTTCAATTAATCTCCCAGGACAACAAGCCCGCACTGAAGGGTCCGATATTCATATGATTGAAAGCACGCTATTGCAGCAGGTTCAACGAAGATCTGTTGTAAAAACAGGTTTAAAGCAGTAACAGGCTTTGTCGCTCAACTCTGCGCATTTTAATTATTTTTTCAGCGTCTTTCCTTAGCGTGTGCTTTCGAGGCTGAATCAAACACGAAAGAGAACCTGGAATAAAATTGTTCTGGTATAGCAAAATCTTATTTACGATGTGTGGCAAATTTTTTGTTCCCGTTTTCCGTAGGACAAATTTGCCTTTCGTGTGACATTCGGGTACGTCATCCCATATGGTTTTATCCACTTTCTTTAGAGTTATTAAGGAAGGAAATATATGTGGCTGTTTTTGTGAGATAATCCTGGGATCAAGTATTTGTTTTTATTAAGGGAATGATACATGTCGTCTATAATTTCTTTATATAGTGAGGTTCGTATTGTATGCGCTGTTTTACGGAAGACTCGTATGCATAAATACATGCAATAACCGGCCTAGTTTGTTGATGTAATAGCAGTGCGTCAAGTGGAAAAGGTGCACAATCGAGCGTGGCCGATAATCGTTTAAATCAATTAGGTTTGGAGGTCTGCGCTTGTAGAGTGGATTGGTTGGCCTCTGTACTGTGTTGGATCTGGAGGACAATCCCAATTGCTGTCCCCCAGATTTTGGAGCTTGCCGTTGGGTTCGGGAGTTGGCCGAGGTTGAGGAGGACTTTGAGATGAAAACTGGAGGTTTATTTACATTATTAACAGTGAGAGTACAAAGAAATTAAGTCATAAAGTCATTACGGACCAGCAGCAACTCGGACGCTGCAGCCCGTGGCAAGAAGCTCGAAAGAGATGAATGAAGGAATGCTCTCTTGTTGCTCCCGATCTCTGGCTTTTGACCCCTTCGGTGTCTCGAAGTCACGTCATGTTCGGCCAATCGGCGAGCCCGCTCAGGTGGCATCATTTTCGGCCAATGGTAGGCGCCCGTGCGAGTGCAAGTCACATTCGGCTCAGAGGGTCGCTCCATTGGCTCCACTTGTCCGAGGGCTTACTTCTCTGCGGTATTCCCTTCCTGGTCTGCAACTGCCGTCACAAAGGCGGATGGGGGGGGGGGTTGCTGCCAGGGCTTCACGGTGCATTACAGCAGTCTTGCCTCGCGGCTTGCAAGCGCACAGCGGGGGCAGGTGGTTTGTTCTCGAGCGACCTTTCAGAGCCGCAAAGCAGCTTTGCTCGGCACCCACGTTATCTGGAACAGTGCCAGGCTCCCGCTACACTTTCGGGAAGAGTGAAGCAGTGAATAGCTCCACATGCGGCGCACGAGGTGGCGGAAGCCAACTTGTTTGGACGTGCTGCGTCTCGGGAACGTGGTAGATGTGCTTCTGCGTTCCTTACTTAGATGTGGCGCGATTCGATGTGGTCTGGTGAACTCGAAGGAGGCTCAGGAAGAGGTCCCGTATCTAACAGCTGGAGCAACTGATAATCAGTATACGGAAGGTGAAAAGCCTCTCAACAACTCTCAGCAATTTCTCGTTGAGAGAAACAAAGGTTGCGTGCGAGGAACACAAGTCACTCTACGTGAGCTGAAAAAGAAATTATAATAATAAAGTTAAAAGAGAACGTGATTCGCTATCGCTAGCTCGGATTAGAACTGCAGTTTATATGGTTTAGTTACTGATGTGAATAATTCCAGCTTGACGAGGCTTCATTTATGTTTCCTATGTACTTACCATATCTGTTCAGCAAGCAATCAGTATGAGCGGGAGGGAATAAAAGACTGTTCCCATTTCAGAAGAGAAGGAAAGCCGGAAAGACCGATTTTTGTAATGCAATGTTATTCTCTCTGTGTCGCTTCGATTTTAGCATTAGTACTTTGGAAATGGAATATTACGCTCGGTCGTCATTACTGTGACAGAAATTTGCGGTGAATGCAATGGGGTAGCCGTAGCCGATCGATTAGTGACGTCTTAAGTACCACGGCTCCACCTAAGCTGGGATAGACGTTGTTGTTCCGTTATTGGATTTATGTTCCTCCGCTGAATGTCGTTTATGGATGAAGCAAGGTCTTATCATTATTTGAATACGTCCCTCTCGGAATGCAACCACATCCTCGCCGAAGTGGCTCCATCGCGACGCCTGGTGCTCGAGACGTCAACGTCAAATCCATGTATCTACAACCGCGCACTCGGAACCGCAAATTCACAGCCGCGTATTCGCGACCGCAGATTCACGGTGGCGAATTCGGAGTGGCTGCCGAAGCAGTAATATTACAGAGTCGGCGCGCAACCCTGTTCGCCCGTGTCGACAACACCGGCTGCTTTCGGAGCAGAGAATCCTGGAATGCCGGCGTATGACGACGATCCTACCGGAAATCGTTGAAGGGGCTATTGAACTTTCTACGTTCGAGTGGTCTGTTAGATAGGCTTGGGTACTTATTCACAAGCGTTTCTCACCCCCTATTTCTTTTCTCGAGCGTTTGCTTCCTATCTCGGCTATTTTTCTCCCTCTTTCGCTTTCCCCTTACCGTTCCCCCAGTGTAAGTTAGCAAACCGGAAGCTTCTCTTTCTGTTGACCTGCCGGCCTTTCCCGTTGCATTTCTGTCCCCCAGGCAGAGATCTCGTACAGCGTGCACACGTGAGTATTTCGTAGGTAAACAAAAAAAAAAAAATCCGTAAAAACTGGTTCTTTAGTACGCACGTGTCAAGCATTCTTACAAAACGGATGCTTTAGAAAACGGAGGCATCCAAGTGATGGGACTTGTTATAGTCGGCACTGGAAAAACTCCCTGCACAGAATGGGATGGTGACGCCTCGTGTAGAATGCTTTCACCGCACAATCCCCGATTGCGCTTCCACCTAGCGATATAAATATGTCTCTTTCTCTGCCTGTCTACTTACCTTTACACGTGTCTTCCGACGGCGAACAGCTCCGCCACCGTTTGCACCTTTCATGGGAGTGTGGCTGCAGCCACAGCGAGAAATTCCGCTTTCACAGCATCGATTATCATGCCAGATGGCGGACGTGTAAAAAAGAGCAGCCACAGCAGTGGATACTCTCGGTGCGGGTTATAATATATCTTCGCCTTCCGAAGCCCTATTATTCACCTCGCGATTTTCGCTGGCGTGTGTGCACGGCTTCAAGGCGCGGCACCGAAAAAAACTAAGGAAATTTCCGTGTAACCCACGGCTTCGTTTGTCAGAGAAACGATGCGAGTTTTCTTCCGCGAAGAAACACGGCCGAAGGCTGCGCTGTTTCTAGCCAACGCGAGGTTGTGGGCTTAGAGGAACATTTCAATAAGCGTGCAGTGTTTCAGAGAGAGCTGGAGCTGAACCGAATATTAGAGTGGCGTTTGAGCGAATCAGGCTGTATGTCTTCGCTGAAGTACTGCGCTCGGTTGTCTTGCACTACTACGCTGTAGATGTGTGCGGTGCAGAATGGCGACATAGACAACTCGCGTAGATTTACTTTGAATCAAGTGTGCCCGTATGTTTTAGGGAATAGGCTGAACAGAGGTCAGTAATTTCGTTGTTGTAGCTTTTGTGATAGCACCCTAAAGGCGGCGTATAGAGTTTCATGCAGGACTTAATATTCCGTTGCCGTTCGGTGAAGACGTGCAGTCGTCGCCTAAAAAACTGTGCTCATTAACTCTTCAGTGTACTGGGCTGTATGTTCATAGACCTTGCGCGTACTACGAGAACTAGAACTAGTGTTGCCTTATTTAGAATAATATATATAGGTGTATTTATGACGGAGTCGGCTTACTTATAGATTGACTGACTGATTCATTCATTCACTACTTGATTGTGGCATCGCAAATTTTGGTAACAAATAAGTCTTTGGCTGCTACACAATGGGAAGTTTTGTATGAATGAAAGGGTCAGGAAAGGAAATGAATTCTTACATTTGTTAAGCTATTCGTTGCAGCACGCGCAGTAGTCAGCGAAGACATCCTTCACCGAAGTGTTACCTGGTCATACCGTGCAGTGCATAGATACGGAGGCCTTGTCTTCGGCACCCTAATGTCTCGGCTGGTTGACGTTATGACACATGCTGTAAAGAAAACAATAATCATTTAATTGTGTGCTGGGAATATGATATAATTATTACTGTACGAAACATCCTTCCTGTTTTCAAGTACATTTGTTCTCTATACACGCATGAAGAATATCTAGATGTGACAAAAAATGAAAAAAAAAGTGAGGAGGTAGCTTAGATAAAACTTAAACGTGTGACCCGTTATTATACAATAAATTAAACGACTGAAACGAAATCTGCTGGTAATTCGTACTGTTGGTTCGAGAACGTTGCACTATTCCTAGCATTTTGCCACTTTCGTGACCCAGTATTTTGTGTAGTTCATGAGGATTACTTGCTTTACCCCTACAAATATTTCCAAGTACAGAGAAAGGATAATAAACACGTCCACACTATTTGCTGCCAAATTTGTGGTTTTTATGAAGAAAAATAAAGAAAAGCTAAGTCAAAGTACATAAAAATGCTTTATAGCCTGACCCTCACTCGCTGCCTTTATGTGTTTGGGCATTTCTTTTGTTTTGACCGGGAAGTTGACGCGCTTAAACTTGTGCTAAGTTTTAGAGCGGTTGCTGTGGCTGGCACGAAGCTTCGATTTTGTACAGAGCGGCCCGTTGTTAAAGGAAACACACAAGTGGGGAGCACGGGCGTAGTTTTCGCGAAATGTGCAATCGCCAGGCTTTGCCGCTGATTGCTTGTGGTTGGCATCACATTAGACATTTGTGAAGTAGTAAATCAACATAGCTGGATCCGGCAGTTGCAGTTAGAGTATCGGTCGAGTGGGGGCCGCACATTAGAGTATTCTCTTTAAAAGTTGTAGCATTCCTTGTTAAAGGACACAATAAACGGAAAGTATTGCTATGGAACTGGCGTCTATCCTGTCTACCTTTTATTCTACCTTCCTTCTCTTCTCCTCAACCCCGGTTACTGCGCTTCTTCATCTTCTATTCGAAGGCACATACCGCTTCACCCTTCCAGGTTTCTTTTGCTAACACCTCCTGGGGTAATACTTGAAAACATTTCCAATCGAAGCTCATACCACTTCACTCTTCCAGGTTTCTTTTGCTAACCTCTCCTGGGGTAATACTTGAAAACATTTCCAATCGAAGCGCATTAAACTGAGCCACGTTCACCAATGTACCACACAGTCTTCAGTATTCCTTTCTGAGTGGCTGTCTTTGTCACAGAGTAAGGACCATAAAATTTTGCACTGCATTCTCTTACTCCTTGCCTAACTAGAATGAGGTCGGTGACTTGAATGTCTGGGATATCTGAGCAATGCCTCTTGTCAAAATTTTTTTTCATTCGTTCACGGTACCTCTCCTCCTGCGATTTATGTTTCCTTTCCTCGACGATCTTGAGATTTTCTAACAGCCCCAGTTCACGGTCCGCCTGAAGAATAGGGGTTTCTCCTGAAGAAGCGAACTGCGGGCTGCTTCCCAAGGCACTGGTGTATATAGGAGCGATTGTGATGTCTTACAGCTGCTTCTAAAGAGCATTTCCATCCACCAGGCAAACTATCGTACATCCTGATGTATTGTTTCACGTCTCGTATAGCGCGCTCTGCAAGCCCATTCGTTGAATTTGATTGATATATTGTGGTCTCGAGCCCATCTTGCTAGTTTTTCACTCTTGAACGCTGGACCGTTGTCACATACGATCGTCCTGGTTGTCCTAAACATATCCCTTTCGAGAAGGGCGATGACACTATTCGCATCTTCTTTTCCTGCCCATGCCGCGACCATCCTGGTGCATTCATCTATGGCCAGAAGAAAAGCTTGCGTTTTTCAGACTCCTTCTCGTTTCTTATTTATCTCGGCAAAATCCAGGTGTATAACCTCAAAAGGCACGTTCGAGTGTCAAGGTATCATCATGGCGTCAGTAGGCTGCTTATATTTCACTTTGTTGACTTGACAAATGTGGCATGAACGAACGTATTGATTGACGTCTTCTTTCATGTGAGGCCACGTAATTCTCTTAACTAGCTTGTTGTAGGTGCGCCAAAATCCGTCGTGTCCTCCAGATTCTGGGCTATCGTGGTACAAATAAAGCACCCTGGAAACCAGCGTTGGCGAGACTTGATAGCTACCTTCCATAAAAATCAATTGTTCAGTGCCTTCCCACAATTTAACTTCATTGATTCCTTCCGATCGTTCTTTGTTGACCTGTATCATCAGTCCAGACAATGAATCTGCATCAGTCAAAAGGGGTCCAGGTCTGTGGGAGATGGTGAAATCGAACTGCTGCAAGTAGTTCACCCATCTGGCGATACATCCCTTAGGTTGGGTCATATTCAAGAGATGAGTGAGGGCCTGGTGATCGGTGAACAAAGTAAACTTCGGACCTTCTAGGTACGTACGGAAGCACTGAATTGCTTTAAGGACTGCAAGAGCTTCCTTTTCAGTAGTGGTGTAGTTGACTTCAGGTGGCTTGAGGGTGTAGCTGTAGTAACCTACTACGTGTCGCTTTTCTCGGCCGGATGCTTCTGAACATTTCTGGTACAAGACTGCACCTGTACCATAGCGTGAGGCGTCGGTATTCAGTTCAAAGGGTAAAGTGAAATCTGGTATGTGTAGAATAGGGTCAGCAGAGATTCTGTGCACCAGATCACGGTAGACTCTCTCACATTCCTCATCCCACTCAAATTTAACTTCTTTCTGTGTTAGGCCCGTGAGGCATCTTGTTTTTATGGCAAAGCCTTTTATGAAGGCTCTGAAATGTCCTGCTAATCCCAAAGACACACGCAATGAGTGGACGTCATATGGTTTTACCAGTTGGGATATCCTCTCGACGGACTCTTGTTTCGTGCTTTTGGTAGTCCCATCAAAGACTCTTCTAAGAAACACAACTTTTCTTTGAAAGAACGCACTTTTCTTAAGATTAACCTTGAGGTGTGCCAAGCTCAAGGCATTTAATACATGGGACAGGTGTTCCTGATGCTCAGCCTCTGTTTTGGAGAAGACGATAATATTGTCTATGTACACGTTACAAAAGACACCTAGGAAAGGCTTCAGGACTTCGTTCATAATCTTCTGGAACCATGCTGGCGAGTTTCTCCAGCCGAAAGGAAGCCGGTTGTAGTCGTACAGGTCGAAGCGCGTGATAAAAGCAGTGTACATTTTTGTTTCTTGGGTTAGCGGGATCTGCCAGAAACCTTTGCACAAGTCAATCCGTGAAAAACTTCGGCAACCACCTGTCTCATCTATAATCGTGTCTATCTTCGGCATGGGAAATGGTATAAGTTCTGTCTGGCGATTGAGAACCCTGTAACCTGTGCACAGTCTGAAAGTTCCATCTTCCTTCGGCGCAATAGTTATGGGAGAGGCAAAGGGTGACACCGAAGGCCGGATTATATCGGCGTCTATCATCTCCTGCAATTTTTTCTTCAACCATATCTTGCGCTCTCTTGACATGTTATAAGGTGATTTTCGGATGACGGTCTTGTCAGTTAGTTCCAAAGACACCTTGTGTGACGTCATCGCTTGTGGATAGCTTCCTATGCATACCAGTTCAGGATAGGTCGTTGCAATATCCTCAGCGCACTTGAAAACTCGCAGGTTGTCTTTTCTATCCTGCTTTGTCTCTTCCCTTGATAGTCCTTCCACTAAAACCACATCGTCCCAGTACAGTAAACTCTCAGTTGTACGAACGTCGGTTTATTGAATATTCCAGAATAACGAACTTTTTAAAAATCCCCGGCAGTTTTCTTAGATTCTGTGCAAAAATGTTTCACTTAAACGAATTTCGGAACAGTCAATATTTCAGTTTATCGAACTCGCTCAGAGAACCAAGGCTTGCACTGCACTGCGCTGCAGGCGCAACCGATGCCTGCCCTCATCAAACCGCCGCTCCAGCGGCAATGTAACGTGGCTGGCGCAACAGCGCCCCTGGGGCAAAGCGGCGGCCCGGAAAATGAACGGCAACAAGGCATGGCCTCCGAGATCGCCCGCACAAAACGAGCAAGCAAGTAATCTCGGAGGCCATGAACAAAGTAACATGACTGGCGCTTCAACGCCGCCAGAGCAAAGTGGCGATCTGTCACAGCAAAAGCCACGTGATGTATGTTTTTTTCCGGCCGGCTAGTCGCGGCATGGTCGTCGTCTCTTTCTTTCCAGTCTCGTCGGTTCCGCGTGTGCACACAAACGACCCACGTGGTGTGTTTTTCATTGATATGTACAAATTCCATTTCACACATTTCTAACACTATGGATGCCATGTCTTTTGCTCCATGAATTGCACTTCAACCTTTTGACTCTGTATGCTATGTCTTATGCTGGTCTAGTGAATATTCAGTTTAGTGAACTTTCAGTTAAGTGAACTATTTCCTTCGGTCCCTTGAAGTTCACTCAAGTGAGAGTTCACAGTATGCGTTGATTTTTAGTTTCTTTATATCTGGTCTGGATAGCAGAAAGTCGTACGTCACCCCGTCTATCACCAGTACCTCACTCTCTATTTCATCACCTTGGAACTCGATGTTTACTGAGGCCCACTGATTATGCATTGCCACTTTTCCATCGTAACCTTGCACTCGTAGTACTCTTCCACTATGCAGGTGACTTGAATGTACCAGCTTGGCATTTATTATAGACACAGAAGCACCGCTGTCAACCAAAGTCATCATATGTCTGTTTCCCACTTTGACAGGAATGTGACGTAGACTAGAGCAAGTTAAATAAACAGTCTCAGTTGTGGTCATCGGGTCGGACTGATCACCCTTGTTTATTAGTTTTTTGTCGTCGGAGACTCTTGAGCGTCCGAAAATAGGGGGACAGGGTCGCTGTCGACGTTATTCACCCGACTTCTGGGAGCGCGCCAACCGAAGTTCTCTGTGCCGCCTGCAAGGCGGCTCGGTTCTCGCCGATTACGGCTTGAGCAGTCCGCGCCGGACCGTCTGAAGTGACTGCTTGAGCTAGTGCTTAGATTTTCTTCTGAAGTAGATGGTATGTCGTGAAGGCACTCCAGGAGCCCATCCATAGTTTTAGGTGATCGTATTCGCACTTGCTTCAGGACTTGCGCGTGCAGTCCGTGCATTATTACTGCTACTGCGGCAGAAGGAGGAAGCATAGGCTCGGCCAGCTTTAAAAGGCGGCGTTTGTCAAAGAAATACTCGACGAGAGAGCCTTGCTCTCTCGTCGAGTCTTGCTCTCTCGTCGAGCCAGTGACAAATTTAGTCACTGGCTTCTCAGCGTTTAAAGAGCTTATAAGCGATGTCACTAGTTGGTTTTGTTGCGAAATCTGTTCTTGTTGTAGCCGAAGAGCTTTCAAAACGAGGCTCACCTCTTCCGCCGACGACTGTGATCCAGAGCCCTTTCGACGCATCGGTTGAAGAACTAATTCGTCGAAGATCGCCAGACGCAAGTTCACTTTCACAGCACCCTTCCGACGTAGTTCAGCAGTGTCCATGGAAGCCTTCTCTAAAACCAGGTTCACGAGTTCTGCCGAGTTGAGCTCGCGAGGTAGTTCCACCGCTGGTTCATCTTGAGCTTGGTATCTCGAAAAGATTATCTTCTCTGCGGAGGTCTCCTCAAGGAAAAATGTCACCCACATGTTGGAGTCAATCCTGTCAGCTGCGCCAAAATAATGTAGCGTTCCTAGTTAAAGGGCACAATAAACGGAAAGTATTGCTGTGGAACTGGCGTCCATCTTGTCTTGTCTTGTATTGTGTCCCAGACAGTGGCGCGTAACCACTATGGGGGATTGGCCAAGAAGCAGGCGGTTTTCCGTATGGTTAGAAGTAGAGAGAAACTATATTTGTATAGTGGAGCGTGGGACGATAGTACTGTAATTTAGAAGTGTAAATTAATATTGTTAGGAATTCCGATAAAATAAGTGAACATAAAGCTTGTCTACCTTTTATTCTAACTTCCTTCTTCTCTTCTCCTCAACCCCGCTTCCTGCGGTTCTTCATCTTCTATTCGAAGGCTCATACCGCTTCAAAAGTATACACCACACACTGTACATTCGAATGAATGACTCAGCGTGTATTTGCGCCTGAGTGCTCAGCCTTTACCCACACACGCACACACACAAACGCGTGCTGAGCTTTGGTTCCCAAATAAGAGATAACAAGACGCAGCTGATATGCTGGAATCAGAAAAATCTACACCACGCTCTAACCTAGAGCCTGATTCTCGCCTCTAAATCTTAGTTCGAGTTAGCGAAACAAGACAGATAATCACACGAAGATGGAGACGAATTGATTTACAGTTGCCGAATAAGCGATACCGCTGGGCGTTCCTCAAGAGACGAAGACAACTACTCGTTGTCGGTACGTTGGCGCCAGCGACATTACTTGTTTTATCTCTGTTGATTGCTTCATTTTAAAGATTAGAAACCAGTACGTTGCTAAACTGCGACAAATGGCTCCTTAAGAAAAGTATATTCTACAACATTTCTGACGAAAGCTTAATTAGAAGCTATAGGAACTCCGGAGCAAAGCTTTAAAGGCGTCTTGAAATAAATATTTATCGAAGTTGAAAAACTGCACTTCACGTTAAAACAGACTATTTCAGATATGCCTTGCCGCAAAGAGTACTTCAGTGCGTCCAGGAGAAGCGGAGTTATTGGCAATCAAAATCGCCTGTGATCCCTTTCGCGGTGCCCCCAGTCGTCCTTCAATGTCTTGCACTGCGAAGGCTACGGTAGAGTGGGATGGCGCCCACAACGCTCCGCTTACTGAACGGCATCGCAGCGCGCTGGTCAAATTTATTTTTGATGTTAACGATCGGCGGAGCGCACGTCGCCTAAAGTAAAGATGGCGCACTCCGGAGTCCAGTCGAAAGGACACCTAACCTAACGAGCTTCGACCGTGATGGCGACGTGATGGCGAAGGTCTGCAACTCGGGAAGCAGACGGCCTTGAGTCACGTCACCCACAGATGCCATTCGGAGTGTGTTGTTGTTGCCAGCGAACCGCAGCGAGCTCAGCGAGCCCGCTCGTAGCTGGAGGCCGCGAGTGCCGTGTTATCTGCGCTACGCTGCAGACTCAGCTACAGGCAGCTGTAGTGGCTAACTATGTGCGCTGCAAGACACTCGCGCTTAAGAGCTCCAGTTTGGGTGTGCTTACTTGGTGCGGAACGGCTCCTTCCTGCACCTGGTTGACCGACGAATAGTAGCCACATCCAAATTGCGCATTTTCGCGCAGTAGCTCAATACGAAGCGAAGTCTGTCCGGGCGTCTAGCCAGGAGCGTACGTCTGATCTGGCATTTAGGTTCGCACAGTTCGCGCATAGACGAGTGCTCAAAACTAATAGAAATTAGCTAGGCCTGACGGCTACGACACTGCTATAAGCAGTGTGGCCAAAGTTTCACTCATACGCGAGCGGGCGGCGCTGAATTTAGCAGACGATAGTCGGCGGTAGTACGATAGTCGTACTTCCGGAAGTACGAATTCCTATCGAAATTCAAAACGCAGATTTTCGCTCACTTCAGCCTGTTTAATAAACTGCGTGAATGAATAAATGCGTAGTAACAGTAGGGGGAAAACGCACTGGTCCAAATTCCCTTCTTGATTGACGTGAGCTACTGGCTAATACCAGCCGCGTTTGGGAAACTGATATATGACGAAATATAGCAGCCCGAAAAGAGTCAGGAGCAGGCTTCTGTAGAAAGGAGAGTGTTAGAGAAGGCAACTTCGGTGCTTCGATTGCGAGCTCCATGCACCGCTCATGACTGCATAATTTGTCTGAGATGTTCACAGTATAGCGTAGGCTATCCGCCGACCGTTTGTTTATTTACCAAGCCCACACAATGGCTCCAGGGTCCCTGTAGGATGTTAATGAATTAATGAATGAATGTGTGTTCGTTAGTGGCGCAAGGGCCAGGTATGGCCAAAGAGCGCCAAGACAGTGACAGTGTATGTTAGCAAACATTTTAAAGGGCTTAGGGGAGGTTAAATCTCATATTCTGTTGGCCGAGCTTTCTAGTCGCGAATATCCTAACTTTTTAAGTCAGCGCTGACTGCAACGGTTTGTATAGATCGCAGAAAATGTTTCATCATTTGTGTTTTAAGGCGCAATCGATGAGAGACAAGCTTCAAGTTGGGAGCGGTTGCGTATCGATTGAGAAACAGTGGCGCTGTAGATTTACGACTGAAGTTTCCATCTACTTGTCAATACGCGCGCCTTGGTCGACGTAGCTTCGACTGCGCCACTGCACTATTTTGAAATGTGTACAGACTACGATGTCTGACTAACTGAATTTTTTCACTAGTACCACGGTAAGGAAATACAAAACGAATTAAGTGACACATGTTCAGAGTATGCGTATCCCGTGGAAGCCTTGAACTTATGGTTATTTAGCCGGAAAACTATGCAGGCGCTCTAAGTTGTTAAAGGGCAGCTCAAGCGCCTTTTTGAAAAAAATGAGCTTTCAGCGAATTATTTTAATTTTTTCACCCCTGAATATGAAAATCATAGCTTAACAGGCCAGAAGTCACCACTACCCACTTTGTTTAGCAAAAAGCTAGCCGCAACGTCTGTGGGAGACACCGGGTGTCGGTTGACTGGCTCTGACAGCGAAAACGTTTGTGACGTCATCTTAGGTATTGGCGAAGTGCGTAGTTTTACGAACAGAGCGCTCCCATGACCTCTGTATTGACGTCATCCTCGCGCGCGGTCTCTCCCCGCTGCGCTTGGCGCGCGAGGAGGGACGGAGATTCAACGAAAATTTAAATGGCGATTGCAGCTCTGCTACGTGCATAATCGAGAAAATAACTTCAGGAGTTGACTTATACTGTGACAGTCTTCCAAACCACCGTAAATTGTTCAACTCTAAAACTTCTTCAGCTTCCCTTTAAGCGCCGATGTGAATTTTCTGCCTTATATACATGGG